>NW_026920011.1:0-16190 GCF_032062105.1 Saccostrea cuccullata
TATTTATATGAAAAATTATTTCCTTTAGCCGATTCAATTTTTAAACTAAATAAAATTAAAATAAATTCCATACACCTAAGAAAGCAAGAATACTTGGTATTAAAATGTCGTAATAGAGCAGGAAATCGAATGTATTAACAATAATTGAGAAATAGCCAATCAAAATTTTTAAATTTAAATTTTTTTGCTACAATAATTAATTTCAGCAGAAAAAAAATGAGATTTTGCCATATTCCTAGAAATTTATTTTCTTTGAGAAAAACCTTAAAAATTCAACACTTTCTTTTATCTTTTTTTTATTAGAATCTTATGTCGATATTTGTTTCGTTTGACTTGTAGAATTTTCTCTAAGTTGGTGTTGATTTTTTTTTTTTAGAGGGGGGGGGGGGTATTTTATAAGCATTTGTTAGAGTGATGGTTGTAAATACCCCCACACCTTTAGCTTATTGTGACCTTTGGGGAATGGGTTAAAAGGGCAAGGTCATTTTTCAAGGTCAAAGGGCAAGGTCATAAAAAAAAAAAAGAGAGAGGTAAACTAAAACACTTGAAGCTAATCTAATAAAGGAAAAAAATATTTCTTTATTACTTTTTTATAAGGGTCAAGGTCAAGGGAAAGGGAAATTTTAAATTTTAAGGTCAAAGGGCAAACATTTGGATTTTAAGCTTAAAATTACATTTCTTTTTCCAATGACCTTGACCTTTGACCTTACCCCTTTTTTAAGGTCAAAGGTCAAAATCTACACCCCAATTTTACCACTTGTCCTTTAAAAGTTTTTAATTTTTTTGTAGCTTTAAACTTTCAGGGGGAAAATATTGAAAGGAGTCACCAAACTTTTGAATGAAAAAGATTCCAAGGGGCCCCAATTTCCAAGACATTGGTGAAGGTTTATACCTCTACGGTTTACGGGTTTTAAAGGAGTAGGATAAAAAATTTCTTGCGAAAGGGCAATAACTTTAAAGGTCAAGTTCAACCGGGGGGTCTTTTTCTAACTTTTTTTACCTTTTCATGAACAAAAAGTTTTTTTAAATTTCGCAAAAAATCGGGAAGAAAAAAAAAAAAATAATAATAAAATAAGAAATCAAAGGTTTTCCACAAAAAGGGGAAAGCCAAAAAGAATGACCTTCCTTTGCCCAAATTTGAAGTCAAAAATTTTAAAGTGTGAGAATGTTTTGGTTTCCTCCTACGGTCAATGTTTGAAGGGTAGCGAACAAAATTTCAGGGGCCATGTTTAGTCATTTTTTTTTTTCATGAGACTAATTGTTCCTGAACAATTAAAGGTTTTTTCCCCCCCCTTTTTTTTTTTTAAGTTTCCCGTAAATTTTAATTTTAAAAAAAAAAAAAAAAAAAAAAAAAGCCCACGGGCTATACACCCTAGTTTTTAAGCGGCACGTAACCATTACCATCGTTGTAACAAGAAGGAAAAAGTAAACAATTTTTTTTAAAATGGAAGAAACCTGTATTTTTGTAGGAAAAGGGGGCAAATTTTAAAAAACGGGTTTTGGGGTTGATGTATTTTATTAAAAATGATTGAAAAATTATGGGAAATTTTCATAACAAAACTTAATATAAATCGGCGAAAGAAAACGTGGGCGTTGAAGGGAAAACAAAACCCCAAAAACTAAAAAATATAATTTTTTCTAATATATTTGTATAAACGGGGGGTTTCATTATTTAACTTCAAATTTCTAAATTTATTTAATGAAAAATCCTATTTCCCATTTTAGCCGATTCATATTTAAATTAAAAAAATTTAAATTCCATACACCTAAGAAAGCAAGAAACTTGGTATTAAATTGTAATAGAGCAGGAGAATCGAATGTATTAACAATAATTGCAGAAATACCAATCAAACTTTTAAATTTAAATTTTTTTGTAGAATAAATTAATTTTAGACAGAAAAAAAATGAAATTTTGCCATATCCAGAATTTCATTTTCTTTTAAAACTCACCTTAAAATTTAAATTTCTTTCAGGTCTTTCCCTTTTTTTTTTTAAAAATTATGTCGATATTTGTTTCGTTTGACTTGTAGACATTTTCTCTAAATTGGTGTTGATTTTTTTTTTTTTTAGAGGGGGGGGGGGGGATTTATAAGCATTTGTTAGAGTGATGGTTGTAAAAAACTCCACGACCTTTGTTATTGTGACCTTTGGGTCAATGGGGTCAAAGGGGGTCATTTTTCAAGGTCAAAATAAGGTCATAAAAAAAAAAAAAGAGAGAGGAAACTGAATTAACATTAAGCTAATCTAGATAAGGAAAAAAATATTTCTTTATTACTTTTTTATAAGGGTCAAGGTCAGAGGTCAAGGTAAATTTAAAATTTTAAGGTAAAGGGCAAGGTCATTTGGATTTTAAGCTTAAATTGACCCTTTCTTTTTTCCAATGACCTTGACCTTTGACCTTGACCCCTTTTTTAAGGTCAAAGGTCATAAGATCTCATGCATTTGGTTTCCCATTACCCTTTCCTTTAAAAGTTTTTAATTTTCTTTTAGCTTTAAAAATTTCAGGGGGAATAACTCATTAAGGGGAAAAATTTTGCAATGAATAGATTCCAGGTCCCTAATTAATCCAAGACATTGGTAAAGGGTTTTATACCCCTAGGTTTACGGGTTTTAAAGGAGTAGCGATAACAAGTATTTCTTGCGAAAGGGGCAATAATTTTTAAAGGGGTCAAAGTTCAAACAGGGGGGGTTTTTTTTCGGAATAACTTTTAATACCCAAATATCATGAACTACAAAGTTTTTCGAAAAAAAGTCTTGCGGTTTCAAAAGTCCGGGGAAGAAAAATAATAATAATAATAATAAACATAAGCATTTCAAAGGTTTTCCCAAAAAGGTGGAAACCCCCTAATAAGGAATCCCCTTTTCCCTTTTTTTTTTTCCCAAAATTTGAAGATCAACGTTTTTAAAGTAGTAGAAGACATTTTTTAAAGGGTTTTTTGAAACCCGACCCCAATTTTTTTTTCCAAGGCATACCCGATACTAAAGTTTCAGGGGCCATGTATAGTCTACTTTTTTTTTAAAACCACTAGGAGACTAATTGTTCTCTGAACAATTAAGGCTTTCCCCCTTTTTTTTAAGTTTTCATGTCATTTAAATTTAAAAAAAAAAAAAAAAAAAAAAAAGGTTTCTCCAGCTGGGTTTGAACCTACAACCCTCAGTTTGTAAGTCGGAAGGGCTGACCATTGAGCCATCAAGTTGTACACAAGTAAGCGTATTTTTTTAAATTTTTTTTTTTGAAGGTGGAAGAGGATACCTGTAGTTTCGTAGGAAAGTACCGGTAAAATTTTTTAAAAAACTGAATTTTGCCGGTTTTATGTAAAATTTATGTAGGAAAAATTAAAAATAATTATGGGACACATTTGCAGGGGAAAAAATGACACTTTGATATACAGAAATCGGGAAAAGCGAAAATAATACACGTGGTCAGGAGAAAATTAAAAACCCGGAAAAAAAGTAAATAGTTATGGACATTTTTTTTACTATACTGTAAAAAACCCTTCTTGTGTACAACTTGATGGCTCAATGGTAGCGTTCCGACTTACAAACTAGGGTTGTGGTTAAAGCCCACTGAGAAACTTTTTTTTTTTTTTTTTAATTCAAATACATTGAAAACTTAAAAAAAAAGGTGGAAAGCCTTAATTTTTCAAGAACAATTAGTCTCCTAGTGTTAAACAAAAAGATATACATGGCCCGAAAACTTTAGTTGGGCTAGCCTTCGAAACATTGATCGTCGGAAAAACCCTTAAACATTCTACTACATTTTTAAAAATTTTTGATCTTCAAATTTGGGGAAATAAAGTAAAGTATTCTTTTAGGGCTTTCCACCTTTATTGAAGCCCTATGAAATGCTTATGTTTATTATTATTATTATTATTTTTCTTCCCGGACTTTTGAACCCGCAAATTTATCGAAAAACTTTTGTAGTTCATGATATGGATATTAAAAGTTAGAAAAAACCCCATGTTTGAACTTGACCCCTTTCAAAGTTTTTGCCCTTTCGCAAGAAATGCTTGTTATCGCTACTCCTTTGAAACCGTAAACCGTTGCGGTATGAAACCTTCACCAATGTCTTGATAATTAAGGACTCTGGAATCTATTCATTGCAAAAGTTTCGGTGACTCCTTCAATGAGTTGTCCTGAAAGTTTTAAAGCTTACAAGAAAATTAAAAACTTTTAAATGACAAGTGGTAAAGATAGAACCAAGTGCATAGATCTTATGACCTTGCCTTGAAAATAGGTCAAGGTCAAAGGTCAAGGTCATTGGAAAAGTAAGAAATGTCAATTTAAGCTTAAAATTCAAATGACCTTGACCTTTGACCTTGAAATTTGAAATTTTTCCTTACCTTGACCTTGACCCTTACTCAAAAGGTATGAAAGAAATATTCATTTTCCTTTATCTAATTCAGCTTCAAGTGTTAATCTCAGTTTTCCCTCTCTCTCTTTCATGACCTTGACCTTTTTACCTTGATAATGACTTACCTTTTACCCCATTGACCCAAAGGTCACAATCAAGCTAAAGGTCGTGGAGGATTTACAACCATCACTCTAACAATGCTTAAAAAACCCCCCCCCCCCTAAAAAAAAAAAATCAACACCAACTTAGGAAAATGTTACAAGTCAAACGAAACGAAATATCGACATAAGATTCGTAATAAAAGGAAGAAGACCTGAAAGAAAGTGTCCTGAGAGTTTGGTGAGTCTTAAAGTATTTGAAATTCTAGTGAATATCGGAAAATCTCATTTTTCTGTTGAAATTTAGTTTTTGCTGCATAAAAATTAATTAAAGCTTGTATTGGCTATTTCTTGCAATTATTGTTAATAACATTCGATTCTCCTGCTCTATTACAAAATTTTAATACCAAGTATTCTTGCTTTCTTAGGTGTATGGAATTTATTTTAATTTTATTTAATTTAAATATGAATAAAATCAAATAGGATTTTTCATATCAAATAAATTTCACGCAATTAGATGGTTAAATCATTGCAAAACCCGCTTTATACATATATTAAAAAATGCATACTTTATGTTTTTCCGGATTTTGAATTTCCTCTGCAACTGACCACGTGTATTACTTTCGCTTTAGAACTCTGTATATGCTAAGTGTCATTGCTTCACTGCAAATGTGTCCCATAATTATTCTAATCATTTTCCTACATACCATATCACATCAAACCGGCAAGATCTCAGTTTTTTAAGAAATTTGACCGGTTTTTACAAACTAGGGTATCCTCTTCCCCCTTTTAAAAAAAATTATTTTACAAATACGCTTACTTGTGTACAACTTGATGCTCAATGGAGCATTGCACTACAAACTAGGGTTGTAGGTTCAAGCCCAGCTGGAGAAACTTTTTTTTTTTTTTTTTTTTTTTTTTTTTTTTTTTTTTTTTTTTTTTTAATTAAAATGACATGAAAAATTAAAAAAAGGTGGAAAGCCGTTAATTGTTCAGAGAACAATTAGTCTCCTAGTGTTAAACAAAAAGTAGACTATACATGGCCCCTGAAACTTTAGTATCGCTATGCCTTAAAACCCATTACGTAGAGATGCAAAACCTTAAACAATGTCTCCTTTTTAAAACGTTTTATCTTCAAATTTTTAAACAAGGTCAAAGGTGAAGGTCAATTCTTTTAGGGCTTTCCACCTTTCTGTGGAAAACCTTTGAAAAATTTTTTTGTTTATTATTATTATTATTATTATTTTTCTTCCCGGATTTTTTTTTCCCCAAATTTATCGAAAAACTTTTTGTTCATGAATGGTATTAAAAGTTAGGAAAAAGACCCCCATGTTGAACTTTGACCCTTTCAAAGTTTTGCCCTTTTTGCAAGAAATGCTTGTTATCGCTACTCCTTTGAAACCGTAAACCGTAGAGGTATGAAACCTTCACCAATGTCTTGGGTTTAAATTTAGAGGACTTGGAATCTTTCATTGCAAAAGTATTCGGTGACTCCTTCAATGAGTTATTGCCCTGAAAGTTTTAAAGCTACAAGAAAAATTAAAAACTTTTAAAGGGCAAGTGGTAAAGATATAGGACCAAGTGCATGAGATCTTATGACCTTTTACCTTGAAAAAGGGAAAGGGCAAAGGTCAAGGTCATTGGAAAAGTAGAGAAATGGGCAATTTAACTTAAAATTCAAATGACCTTGACCTTTTACCTTAAATTTGAATTGACCTTGACCTCTGACCTTGACCCTTATCAAAAGGTAATAAAGAAATATTTATTCCTTTATCTAGATTCAGCTTCAATGTTAATTAATTTACCTCTCTCTTTTTTTTATGACCTTGACTTTGCCTTGAAAAAACCTTACCTTTGACCCCATTACCCAAAGGTACAATAAGCTAAGGTTTAGGATTTTCAACCATCACTCTAAAAATGTTTTAAAAAAACCCCCCCCCCCCCAAAAAAAAAAATCAACACCAACTTAGGAAAATGTTACAAATAAACAAACAAAAAAACATAGATTCGTAATAAAAGGAAAAAAACAAAAAATGTCCTGGGGTTTTTAAAGGGGATCTTAAAGTAAATGAAATTCTAGTGAATATCGGCAAAATCTCATTTTTTTTCTGTCTGAAATTAGTTATGCTAGCATAAAAATTAATTAAAGCTGATTGGCTATTTCTGCAAATTTTTGTTAAAACTTTGTTTCCCCCCTGCCTATTGACATTTTAAACCAAGTATTCTTGTTTTCTTAGGTGTATGGAATTTATTTTAATTTTATTTAGTTTAAAAATTTAATCGGCTAAATGGGGGTAAAGGGTTTTTCATATAAATAAATTTCACGCAATTTAGATAGGTTAAATAATTGCAAACCCGTTTATCAAAAAGTTAAAAAAATGTCCATGACCCCTTTTTCTGTTTTGGGGGGATTTTGAATTTCCTCTCAACTACCACGTGTATTATTTCCTTTTACCCACTTTATATCTAAGTGTCATTTTTATAAATGTGTCCCATAATTATTCTATCATTTCACATACAAAATTTACATCAAACCGGGAAATCTTTTTTTTTTTAAGAAAATTAAAAGGGTTTTTTTTTTTTTTTTTTTTTAAAAAAAAAAAATATAAAAAAAAAAAAAAACAAAAAAAAAAAAAAAAAGGAAAACCGTTCAAACAATTGTTCTATTTAAACAAAAATAATAAAATGGCCCCCAAATTTGTTGTTTGCCTTCGAAAAAATTAAGTAAGAAAAAAACCTTAAACAATGTTTTCATACTTAAAAAGTTTGATTTCAAATTTTTAATCAAGTCAAATCAAGGTATTCTTTTTAGGGGCTTTCCACCTTTCTGTGGAAAAAAACCTTTAAATTTTTTTTTTTATTTTATTATTATTATTATTATTTTTCTTCCGGGACTTTTTCCCCAAAAAATTTTATCGAAAAAAAATTTTGTTTTTATTTAAAAGGTATTAAAAGTTAGGAAAAAGACCCCCCGTTGAATTTTGACCCCTTTAAAGTTTTGCCCTTTTCGCAAAAAAATGCTTGTTATGCTACTTTTAAAGTAAACCGTAGAGGGATGAAACCTTCACCAATGTCTTGATAATTAAAATTAATTATTCATTGCAAAAGTATTGGTACTTTCCCCTGAGTTTTGCCCCCAAAATTTTTAAAACTTACAAGAAAATTAAAAACTTTTAAATGACAAGTGGTAAAAATTAAATATAGATCCTCATGAACCTTGACCTTGAAAATAGGTCAAGGTCAAAGGTCAAGGTCATTGGAAAAGTAGAGAAATGTCAATTTAAGCTTAAAATTCAAATGACCTTGACCTTGACCTTGAATTTGATTTGACCTTGACCTCTGACCTTGACCCTTCTAAAAGGTATAAAGAAATATTATTCCCTTTTATCTAGATTCAGCTTCAAGTGTTAATCTAAGTTTCCCTCTCTCTCTTTTTCATGACCTTGACTTTTGACCTTGATAAATGACCTACCTTTGACCCCATTCCCAAGGTCACATCAAGCTAAAGGTCGTGGAGATTTACAACCATCACTCTAACAATGCTTATAATACCCCCCCCCTTAAAAAAAAAAAATAAACCAACTTGAGGAAAATGTCTACAAGTCAAACAAACAAAATATCGACAAAGATTCGTAATAAAAGGAAGAAGAAAACCAAAGAAAGTGTCCTGAGGTTTTTAAATTTAAAGTATTTTTAAATTCAGGAAAATGGCAAAAACTATTTTTTTTTGTCTAAATTTAGTTTTGTAGCATAAAAATTAAAAGTGGAACATTTTTGCAATTATTGTTTAAAACAATTCTCCTGCCCATTACAAATTTTTTAAAACCAAATATTCTGTTTCTTAGGTGTATGGAATTTATTTTAATTTTATTTAGATTTAAATATAATGGTAAAATCGCAAATAGCGATTTTTTTCCATTTATCAAATAAATTTCCACGCAATTTGATGGTTAAATCAATTGCATATACCCCTTTATACAAATATAGTTAGAAAAAATGTATGATTTATTTACTGTTTTTCCGGGATTTTGAATTTCCTCTGCAACTGACCCCCGTGTATTACTTTCGCTTTTACGACTTTTGTATATGCTAGTGTCATTGCTTCACTGCAAATGTGTCCCATAATTATTCAATCATTTTCCTACATACAATATCACATCAAACCGGCAAGATCTCAGTTTTTTAAGAAATTTGACCTACTTTCCTACGAAACTACAGGTATCCTCTTCCACCTTTAAAAAAAAATTAGTTTACAAATACCTTACTTGTGTACAACTTGATGGGTCAATGGTTAGCGTGTCCGACTTACAAACTAAAGGGGTTTTAGGTTCAAGCCCAGCTGGAGAACTTTTTTTTTTTTTTTTTTTTTTAATACAAATGAAATGAAAACTTAAAAAAGGTGGAAAGCCGTTAATTTTTCAGAGAACAATTAGTATCCTAGTGTTAAAAAAAAAGTATACTATACATGGCCCCTGAAACTTTAGTATGCTATGCCTTCGAAACCATTGACCGTAGAGATGCAAAAACCCTTTAAAAAATGTCTTCACTACTTTAAAAACGTTGATCTTCAAATTTAATCAAGGTCAAAGGTCAAGGTCATTCCTTATTAGGGCTTTCCACCTTTCTGTGGAAAGACCTCTTGAAATGCTTATGTTTATTATTATTATTATTATTATTTTTCTTCCGGACTTTTGAAACCGCAAGACTTATCGAAAAACTTTGTAGTTCATGATATTGGATATTAAAAGTGCGAAAAAGACCCCCATGTTTGAACTTTGACCCCTTTGAAGTTCTTGCCCTTTCGCAAGAAATGCTTGTTATCGCTACTCCTTTGAAACCGTAAACCGTAGAGGTATGAAACCTTCACCAATGTCTTTGACTAATTGAAGGACTCTGGAATTATTCATTGCAAAAGATTGGTGACTCCTTCAATAGTTTTGCCCTGAAAGTTTTAAAGCTTACAAGAAAATTAAAAACTTTTAAATGACAAGTGGTAAAGATATAGGACCAAGTGCATGAGATCTTATGACCTTTGACCTTGAAAAGTAGGTCAAGGTCAAAGGTCAAGGCCATTGGAAAAGTAGAGAAATTGTCAATTTAAGCTAAAAAATTCAAATGACCTTGACCTTTGACCTTGAAATTTGATTTGACCTTGACTCTGACCTTGACCCTTACTCAAAAGGTCATAAAGAAATATTCATTACCTTTATCTAGATTCAGCTTCAATGTTAATCTGAGTTACCTCTCTCTTTTTCATGACCTTGACCTTTTACCTTATAATGACCTTGACCTTTTACCCCATTGACCCAAAGGTCACAATCAAGCTAAAGGTCGTGGATTTATTTAAAACCATCACTATAAAAAATGCTTATAAAATAACCCCCCCCCCCCCTCTTAAAAAAAAAAATCAACACCAACTTAGGGGAAAATGTCTACAAGTCAAACGAAACAAATATCGACATAAGATTCGTAAAAAAAGGAAGAAGACCTGAAAGAAAGTGTCCTGAGAGTTTTAAGGTGAGTCTCTAAAGTATTTTGAAATTCTAGTGAATATCGGCAAAATCTGCATTTTTTTTTGTCTAAAATTTAGTTTGCTGACATAAAAATTAATTAAGGCTCGTATTGGCTATTTTTTCAATTATTGTTATAAATCAATTCTCCTGCTCTATTACGACATTTTAATCCAAGTATTCTTTTTTAGGTGTATGGAATTTTTTAATTTTATTTAGATTTAAATATAATGGTGAAATTCCAATAGCATTTTAATAAATAAATTTCCACGCAATTTGATGGTTAAATCAATTCATATCCCTTATACAGTATAGTATAAAAATTATGACTCATTTACTGTTTTTCCGGGGTTTTGAATTTCCTCTGCAACTGACCACGTGTATTACTTTCGCTTTTACACTTGTATTGCTAAGTGTCATTGCTTCACTGCAAATGTGTCCCATAATTATTCTAATCATTTTCCTACATACAATATCACATCAAACCGGGAATCTCAGTTTTTTAAGAAATTTGACCGGTACTTTCCTCGAAATCAGGTATCCTCTTCCACCTTCAAAAAATAAATTAGTTTACAAAATACGCTTACTTGTGTACAACTTGATGGCTCAATGGTTAGCGTGTCCGACTTACAAACTGAGGGTTGTAGGTTCAAGCCCACCTGGAGAAACTTTTTTTTCATTTTTTTTTTTTTTTTTTAATTCAAATGACATGAAAACTTAAAAAGGGGGAAACCCTTTAAATTTTTCAGAGAACAATTAGTCTCCTAGTGTTAAACAAAAAGTAGAATATACATGGCCCCTGAAACTTTCAGTATCGCTATGCCTTCGAAACCATTAATCTGAGATGCAAAACCTTAAACAATGTCTTCTACTACTTTAAAAACTTATCTTTAAATTTAAATCAAGGTCAAAGGTCAAGGTCATTCCTTTTAGGGCTTTCCACCTTTCTTGGAAAAACCTCTTGAAATGCTTATGTTTTATTATTATTATTTATTTTCTTCCGGACTTTTGAAACCGACTTATCGAAAAACTTTTAGTTCATGATATTGGATATTAAAAGTTATTGAAAAACGACCCCCATGTTTGAACTTTGACCCCTTTCAAAGTTATTGCCCTTTCGCAAGAAATGCTTGTTATCGCTACTCCTTTGAAACCGTAAACCGTAGAAAGGGATGAAACCTTCACCAATGTCTTTGACTAATTAGAGGACCTGGAATTATTTCATTGCAAAGTATTCGGTGACTCCTTCAATGAGTTATTGCCCCTGAAATTTTAAGCTTACAAGAAAAATTAAAAACTTTTAAATAAAGTGGTAAAGATATAGGACCAAGTGCATGATTATGACCTTGAGCCTTAAAATAGGTCAAGGTCAAAGGTCAAGGTCATTGGAAAAGTTGAGAAAAATTTTAAGCTTAAAATTCAAATGACCTTGACTTTGACCCTTTAAATTTGATTTTGACCTTGACCTCTGCTTTTACCCCTTTCTCAAAAGGTCATAAAGAAATATTCATTACCTTTATCTAGATTCAGCTTCAAGTGTTAATCTCAAGTTTACCTCTCTCTCTTTCATGATTTTTCTTTAGACCTTGATAAATGACCTTGACTTGACCCTGGCCCAAAGGTCACGATCAAGCTGAAGGTCTGGATTTAAACATCACTCTAACTAATGCTTATAAATTCCCCCCCTTAAAAAAAAATCACAGCAACTTGGAAAATGTTACAGTCAAACGAAACAAATATCGATAAGATTCGTAATAAAAGGAAGAAGACCTGAAAGAAATGTTGGATTTAAGGTGAGTCTCTAAAGTATTTTGAAATATAGTGAATATCGGCAAAATCTGCATTTTTCTGTCTGAAATTTAGTTTTTGCTGACATAAAATTAATTAAGGCTCGTATTTGGGTATTTCTTTCAATTATTGTTAATAACATTCGATTCCCTGCTCTTTTTACGACATTTTAATACCAAGTATTTTCTTTCTTAGGTGTATGGAATTATTTAATTTTATTTAGTTTAAATATTAATCGTGAAATTGCAAATAAAATTTTTCATATCTAAATTTCCACCATTAATAGGGTTAATCATTATATCCAAAATAGTTAAAAATGTCCATGCCATTTACTTTTTTGCAATTGTTTCCTACTGCAACTGACCACGTGTATTACTTCGCTTTTCGACTCTGTAATCTAAGTGTTTCTTCACTGCAAATGTGTCCGTAATTATTCTAATCATTTTCCTACATACAATATCACATTTAAAACCCGGGAAATTAGTTTTTTAAGAAATTTGACCGGATTTCCACGAAACTACAGGTATCCTCTTACCCTTAAAAAATAAATTAGTTTACAAAATACGCTTACTTTTACAACTTGATAGCTATGGTCAGCATTCAACTTACAAACTGAGGGTTGTAGTTCAAGCCCAAACTGGAGAAACTTTTTTTTTTTTTTTTTTTTAATTCAAATGACATGAAAACTTAAAAAAGGTGGAAACCGTTTAATTGTTCAGGAACAATTAGTCTCCTAGTGTTAAACAAAAAGTAGACTATACATGGCCCCTGAAACTTTATATGCTATCCTTCGAAACCATTGATCGTAATGCAAAACCTTAAACAATGTTTCACTACTTTAAAAACGTTGATCTTCAAATTTAGATCAAGGTCAAAGGTCAAGGTCCATACCTTATTAGGGCTTTCCACCTTTTTTCTGTGGAAAGACCTTGAAATGCTTATGTTTTATTATTATTATTATTATTTTTCTTCCCGGAATTTTGAAACCGCAATACTTATCGAAAAACTTTGTAGTTCATTATATTGGATATTAAAAGTTATTCCCAAAAACGACCCCCCATGTTTGAACTTTGACCCCTTTCAAAGTTATTGCCCCTTTCGCAAGAAATGCTTGTTATCGCTACTCCTTTGAAACCGTAAACCGTAGAGGTATGAAACCTTCACCAATGTCTTTGACTAATTGAGAGGACCTGGAATTATTCATTGCAAAAGTATTGGTGATTCCTTCAATGAGTTTGCCCTGAAAGTTTTAAAGCTTACAAAAATTAAAAACTTTTAAATGACAAGTGGTAAAGATATAGGACCAAGTGCATGAGATCTTATGACCGTTGACCTTGAAAATAGGTCAAGGTCAAAGGTCAAGGTCATTTGGGAAAAATGAAGAAAATGTCAAATTAACTAAATTTAAGACCTTGACCTTTAAACCCTTTAAATTTGATTTTGACCTTGACCTCTGACCTTGACCCTTACTCAAAAGGTCATAAAGAAATATTCATTACCTTTATCTAGATTCAGCTTCAAGTGTTAATCTCAAGTTTACCTCTCTCACTCTCTTCATGACCGTGACCTTTGTCCTTGATAAATGACCTTGACCTTTGACCCCCTTGACCCAAAGGTCACAAACAAGCTAAAAGGTTTGTGGGAGGTATTTTCAACCATCACTCTAACTAATGCTTATAAAATACCCCCCCCCCCTCTAAAAAAAAAATCAACACCAACTTTAGAAAATGTCTACAAGTCAAACGAAACAAAATATCGCATAATTCGTAATAAAGAAGAAAAACCTGAAAGAAATGTCCTGAGAGTTTTAAGGTGATCTTAAAGTATTTTGAAATTTAGTGAATATCGGGAAAAACTCATTTTTTTTCTTTTGAAATTTAGTTTTTGCTGACATAAAAATTAATTTGGATTGGCTATTTCTCAATTTTTGTTAATAACATTCATTCTTGTCTTTACACATTTTTAAAACCAAGTATTTTGCCCTTGGTTATGGAATTTTTTTAAATTTTTTTAGTTAAAGAAAAAAAATTTAAATTTCCCCTTTTTTAAAACTTCAAACCCCTTTTAATTTTTTCCCCCGGGGTTTTGAATTTCCTCTGCAACTAGTTATTACTTTCGCTTTTACAACCCTTTTATGCTAAGTGTCATTCTTCACTCAAATGTGTCCCATAATTATTCTAATCTTTTTCAAAAATCCTCAAAGGGTTTTTTAAGAAATTTACCGGGACTTTTCCCACGAAACTAAGGTATTCTTCCACCTTAAAAAAAAATTGTTTTTAAATACGCTTACTTGTGTACAATTGATGGCTTGGGGACTTTCCGAAAAAAAAGGGGTTTTAGGTTCAAGCCCCGCTGGGGAAATTTTTTTTTTATTTTTTTTTTTTTTTAAATTTAAAGACATGAAAAATTAAAAAAGGTAAAACCTTAATTGTTCAAGAACAATTAGTCTCCTAGTGTTAAACAAAAAGTGATTACATGGCCCCTAAAATTTTTGTATGCTATGCCTTGGAAAAACCTTACGTAGAGATGCAAACCTTAAAAATGTCTTCACTACTTTAAAAAAATTATTTCAAATTTAAATAACAAAGGTCAAGGTCATTCCTTATTAGGGCTTTCCACCTTTCTTGGAAAGTCTTGAAATGTTTTTGTTTTTTTTTTTTTTATTTTTTTTGGAAAATTTGAAGAAGCTTTTATGAAAAACTTTTTTTTATTTTATATTAAAAGTTTTTTCCGAAAAACAACCCCTGTTTGAACTTTACCCCTTTCAAAGTTTTTTTCCCTTTTCAAAAAACTTGTTATCGCTACCCTTTGAAAACCCTAAACCCTAAGTATGAAACCTTCACCAATGTCTTGATAATTAAAGAACCCCGGAATTTTCTTTCAAAATAGGGGACTCCTTAATGAGTTTGCCTGAAATTTTAAAACTTACAAAAAAATTAAAAAATTTTAAAGACAAGTGGTAAAGTATGGGGCCAAGTCATGAATTTTTGACCTTGACCTTGAAAAATAAAGGGCAAAAGGGCAAGGTCATTGGAAAAAAAGAAATGTAAATTTAAACTTAAAAAACAAATGACCTTTACCTTTGACCTTGAAATTTGATTTTTCCTTGACCTCTGCCTTACCCTTATCAAAAGGGATAAAGAAATATTATTCCCTTTTTCTAGATTAGCTTGGCCAAACCTCTCTCTCTTTTATGACCTTACTTTGACCTTGATAAATGACCTTACCTTTGACCCCATTACCCAAAGGCCAAAACAACTAAAGGTCGTGGAGGTAAAACCATCACTCTAAAAATGCTAAAAAACCCCCCCCCCCTCTAAAAAAAAAATCAAAACCAACTTAGAAAATGTCTACAAAACAAACAAAAAATCGACATAAAATTGTAATAAAAGGAAAAAAAGACCCGAAAGAAATGTTAAGTTTTAAGGTAAACCAAATTTTAAATTCTAGTGAATATCGGCAAAATCTCATTTTTTTTTTGTCTGAAATTTAGTTATTTCTGAGCATAAAAATTAATTTTAAAAATGTTTTGGGTATTTCTGCAATTTTTTTAATAACATTCATTTTCCTGTCTATTACGACTTTTAAACCAAAATTTTGCTTTTTAAAATTTGGAATTTATTTTAATTTTATTTAGATTTAAATTAAAAAGGGTAAAAACGAAATAAAAATTTTTCATATCAAAAAAATTTCCCGCAATTTAGATGGTTAAATCAATTGCAATCCCCCTTTTCTATAGTTAAAAAAATGTATACTATTTTTTGTTTTTCCGGGGTTTAAAAAACCTCTCAACTGACCACGTGTATTACTTTCCCTTTTCACCTTTTTAAAGTAAGTGCATTCTTCACTGCAAATTTCCCATAATTATTCTAATCATTTTCCTACTACAATATCACATCAAACCGGCAAGATCCGTTTTTTAAGAAATTTTACCGGTACTTTTCCCACGAAACTCAGTTCCCCCTTTTTACCTTTAAAAAAAAATTAGTTTAAAATACACTTTTCTTGTGTACAAATTGATGGCTCAATGGTAGCTTCCACTTCAAACTAGGGTTTTGGTTAAACCCAGTGGGGAAAATTTTTTTTTTTTTTTTTTTTTTTTTTAATTCAAATACTGAAAATTAAAAAAAAAAAAAGGGGGAAACCTTTTAACAGGAACAATTAGTCTCCCAGTGTTAAACAAAAAGATAACATGGCCCCTGAAACTTTGTTCGCTAGCCTTCGAAACCATTGAGTAAAAAATGAAAAACCCTTCAATGTCTTCCTTCTTTAAAAAAATTTTTCTTCAAATTTAGTCAAGGTCAAAGGTCAAGGTCATTCCTTTTAGGGCTTTCCCCCTTAAAAACCTTTGAAATCTTTGTTTATTATTATTATTATTATTTTTCTTTCCCATTTTTTCCCCAAATTATCGAAAAACTTTTTTCATGTAGGTATTAAAAG
>NW_026920012.1:0-15000 GCF_032062105.1 Saccostrea cuccullata
ACAGCAGAGTTGCATAATCAAAGACTGGAAGAAATTTTTAAATACAAGATTAATTAATAAGAAGAGAAAACAGTTTTAAAATAGATCAAATAAATATGATTTTTCAAACAAACTAGAACTGTGTAAGCTCTTATAAGCCTTTAATCTAAGTTCAGAAATTTGTGCCAAAAATTCGTAAAACTATTTTTTCTCTGTAGTAAACAATTGCTTATGTATCATTTTGTATTTTCTTGATAACTTTACCCTATGTGAAAATGAGAAAAAAATAAAAATAGGAAGCATATAAAAAAACTATTATATCCTAAAATTTAAGAAAAGTAGAGAAAATTCGGATTAGCCAATATCCATTTAGTTTAATTATTTATGTCAACTTTATGTCAACTTGGAAATATCATGTTATATGCCCTTTATGATAGAATCTTTTTATGCAAAAAGAAAAACATTCCATCTTGTAGGAAGCAAATAGGGATCGCATACCCGGTAAATGGCAAAAGAATTTTTTATATTATTCATGTCCAGGAAAAAGGTTGTGACCTTTACCTGATCTTAAATCTAATTTAAAACGGTCGCATTTAATCTCACTGATATCATCATATAATGGTATTGTTTTCTTGATTCTGTAAAAACAAGGTTCTTAGTTGGAAAAATATGTTCTTAGATTTTCAAAAATATGAAAAATAGGAAAAATATCTTTCTAAGTTGAAGATTCTAAAGTCTTCGAAGTTCGTGTGACATTCGCGGGACTTCGTAGTACTCGCGACACTACGAGAGTCCTACGAGTTATTTCGAGTGTTCCTCGACTTTGTGCGAGTGTTTCTCGAGTTACTGCGAGCGTCCTACGAGATACTGCGATTGTTCTTCGAATTGATAAGAACATAGTACGACTTTCCCGCGAATATGATACGAAAAAGGACGATTGATGGGGAGTGTTGTACGAAAACTGAGCGATTGAATACGAGTTAATACGATATAGGCAGACGGTGTCTGATGTTAACACTGTCAAATTACATGTAACTATGATGTTAAAGCCCGTGTCACACTGTCACGATTTATAGCTACGATTCATTACGAATTCAAAAATTGCAGCAAATCGGGATTTATCGCAGAAGTACTCGTAGGATATCTTCCTATACTCCTGTTCATAGCAGCAAATCGCCAAACCTGGCGATTGTTTTGAGCATGTTCAAAACAATCGTGGACACAGTACGATTTTTAATTATCCGTAGACAATCGCACAGCATCCGCACTGCACTATGCTACTCATACCCACGAATTAGTAAAAGTTGAAGTTCGTGCGACATTCGCCAGGTTTGTACTACTCGCGACACTACGAGAGTCCTGGAGTTATTTAGCTGTCCTTAGAATGGTTGTGTGCGAGTGTGCGACAAAGTTACTGCGGTGTCCTACGAGATACGAACTGAGCGTTCTTCGAATTGAGAAGAACTGGTTACGACTTTCCCACGAATATGATACGAAAAAGGACGATTGGTGGCAAGTGCTGTACGAACACTGTGCGATTGAACTACGAGTTAAACGATGTAGGCAGACCACGTCTGATGTAACACTGTCGAAATCAAAATACTGCCTATATAATAAAAGGAAAGAAGCTTAGAAAAGTGAAATAAATTGAATAAACATATGTAACAGAAACTATAAACACCGTGTTAAATAAACACATGAAGAGATTGAACATAATGAAAAGTTATGCACTGTAGTTTCCCTAACCAAAAAATACTATCGTAAACTATAGTTAACTATAGTTTACTATAGTAACTATAGTACCAAAGTTAAAACTTTGGAACTTTGAATGACTATGGTATAAACTTTGGAACTTTGATTTACTATTTTGAAAACTTTGGAACTTTGATTTACTATAGTAATAACTTTGGAACTTTGATTTACTATGGCGAAAACTTTGGAACTTTGATATACTATGGTGAAAACTTTGGAACTTTGATTTACTTTGGTGAAAACTTTGGAACTTTGATTTACTATAGTAAAAACTTTGGAACTTTGATTTACTATGGTGAAAACTTTGGGACTCTGATTTACTATAGTGGAGTTAACTATAGTTTACTATAGTATATTTTGTTAGGGTTTTACCATTATCAAATAACATAACTATGATGTTTAATGATATAAGACAAATCTCCCTATACTCTTTATATGCATTCCATTGCATGTATATATCGTAAGAAGTAATAATAATAATAATAATAATAATAATAATAATACTTTATTTAAAGAGGGTAACCCGATTAGTGAATGCACTAGTCTTCCTAGAGGAGGCCCTCTAAACACATTCACAAGAATAACAATATTAAAACATCGTACAATATTATAATAAATAATACAACGTGACATAAAAACATGTACATATACAGATTGATTCAAGAACATGAAATTATATAACTTTTAGTTTCTACATGTTATAATGAATTTTTCTACATTTTTACGAAAAGTTTGTACAGTTGGTGAGAAACGGATATGCAAAGGTAATTTGTTCCATAAATGAACTCCAGAATAATGAAAAGAATTTTTAAATTGATTTGTTCGATATTTTGGTAGATGAAGGTCATAGTTCGTTTCAGATCGTAGAACATAACTATTAGAGGAATTAAATTCAAAGGAGTCTCTTAAATATGTTGGTGCCATACCATGAAGTGTTTTGTACAGTAATACATATTTATGAAAATCAATTAACTCATAAATGGTCAGCCATCCAAGTTTTTCAAATAATGGTAGTGAAGGGGCATCATAAGCTACATCTAAAATAATCCGGGCTGCCCTTTTTTGCAATTTAAAAACTCTATCTATGCCAGCACCTGGCGCATTACCCCAAATAGTAAGACAATAATTCAAAGAAGGCAGAATGTATGCATTATAAAATATTTTTCTCGTGTGTAAGGGAAGAAACTTCTTAATTCTGCGTAAAGTATACAATTTATAAGTCAAAGATTTACAAACTGAGTCAATATGATAATTAAAGCGCAATGAATGGTCAATATGTACTCCCAAAAGCTTTTCAGATTCAACATTTTCAATTAATTTGTTTGACGCATATAAATTTAGTTCAGGGGAATTTATTCTTGATTTTCTCTGTTGAGTTCCCATGAGCATACATTTTGTCTTGTTGGTATTTAACACCATTTGATTTTTGGAACACCAATTTTCTATCTGACACAAATCAGAGTTTAGGGCATTTTCAATATCTTCTACATTTTTATGATATGTATGTAAGGTTGCATCATCAGCAAACATATCAATATCTGTTCTATTTACATGTAAAGGGAGATCATTTATATACAATAAAAATAATAGGGGACCTAAGATAGATCCCTGGGGCACTCCTGCTGTGACGGGCAAAAAATCAGAGGAATATGTACCTATTTTTACACACTGAGACCTGGAGGTTAAATAAGATTGAAACCATTTTATAGCCATTTGGTCAAAGTGATATGATTGAAGTTTACTTATAAGAATATCATGATTAACCAAATCAAATGCCTTGCTAAAATCGATGAAAGTTATGCCTACTAAATTTCCTTGGTCCATAGCTTGTAGCCAATTATCTGTAAGTTTTGTTAGAGCCGTTTGATATGAGTGAAATTCTCGAAATCCAGATTGTGATTTAAATAAGAGATCAAAGCTAGAGGTAAAGTTACGTATCTGATTGGCTATGTGTTTTTCAACTAATTTTGATAATGTTGGAAGAATGGATATCGGTCTGTAGTTCCCTGGATCTGCGTTGTCGCCATTTTTGAAAATAGGAGTAACTTTTGCTTGTTTTAAACGGGATGGAAACACTCCATTAGTGATGCTAGTATTTATAAGATGTGTAATAGATTTGCATATAACATTTGCCGAAAGCTTTAGAAGACGAGGTCCAATCAAATCTATACCGGCTGACTTGTTTACATCAAGTGTATTCAACATAATTAATACTTCAAACTCACTTATATGATTTATACTGAAAACATTTTCTTTCCCTAGTTTAGTTTCTGTAAAACTATTTAATAATTCTGAATCAAAACTTTCTACTGACATATCTGCTAATAATTTACAGGATATTTCAGTAAAGTGTTTGTTAAAAATATCAACAATATCCTGTAAATCTTCGAAATCCGAACCATTTTGTGTTATACGGGTAGGTGTGAAATTTTTTGAATCTGATGCCAGTTGGTTTAAATAACTCCACATTTCTTTAGGACTTGAACTATCTTCAATTGCTGATTTGTAATACTTTGATTTGGCTTGATCTATTAATTGTGTGACTTTATTTCTCCAAAATTTGTAATTTTCTGAATTTCTTTGTAGATGGTATGTATCACGTAAATGTCTAGCATCATTTATTTCCTGAGTAAGCCATTTAGGTCGAATTTCAGTCTTGACTCTTTTAGTTTTTACTTTGGCATGCTTGTTAAGAATATCATTAAATAATTCATAAAATTTATTCATGATCTCGTTTGTGTCTTTTAGCTCAAGAAGTGAGTTAAAATTTGCATTTTCTAAATCTCTTAAAAACTCATTTTCATTGAATTGTTTAAAATCTCGATATTAGATTTCAGTATGTTTTCCTCTACGCTGTATACAATTAGTTTTTCGTGTCAAACATACAGGGTAGTGGTCAGATATAGCAATAGGGGGTACATTTGTTTCACATATGTTTTCTGGTTTCGTTGTATAAAAATGATCAATTAAGGTACTTGAGGTACTTGTTATTCTAGTAGGGACAGTAACTATCTGTGAAAGTCCAAACTCCTCTAAAGCAGATGCCCAGTATTGTGGGGGGTCTTTCATTAGATCAATATTGAAATCACCTGATAAAATTATTTCAGTATCGTCACAGCAGGAGGCACGGTTCACCTCCCTTGCTAGGTCCTCTGCCCAGCAGGAGGGGGCAGATGGTGGACGATAAGCAGAGCAATAAAATATAGGTTTTGAATTTTTCAGATTTATCTCTAGCCAGATTGTCTCAATGTTACTGATTTCTAAATCAGCTCTACGTTTATATGAAATTTCATTTGAAATGTATATTAAGATTCCACCACCTGCCCTTAGTAAACGATCTTTTCTTTCAAAGACAAAGCCCTCAATATTCAATTCAGAGTTGCCTATCTGCTCAGTCGCCATTAGTCGTGGGAATATCGTGTATGCAACGTGGCATATCGTTGTCCTTCGTACGAGTATCGTATGTAACCGCGTTTAATCGTTCATAATCGTAGAAATATCGTAACCAGTTCGTAACACTGTCGCCTCAGTTCGTATTTAAATCGTAGAAACCTCGTACTTTGTCGCACAGACATCGCAGACACACCATTCTAGCAGCAAAATATTCCACACGCTGTAGAAAAATCGCAAGACAAACCTTGCGATGAACGGCGATTTTCAACTTTTCTTAATTCGTGGGTAATCGGAGCATAAATCGTGACAGTGTGACACGGCCTTAAGTGGTTTCAGACAAATCTCCTTTTACTCTATATATGCATTCATTCACATGTATATTCGTAAGAAATCGACATTAGTCGTGGGAATATCGTGTATGTAACGTTGCATATCGTAGTCCTTCGTACCAGTATCGTATGTAACCGCGTAAAATCCTTCATAATCGTAGAAATGTCGTAACCAGTTCGTAACGCTGTCGCCTCAGTTCGTATCTAAATCGTACAAACCTCGTACTTTGTCGCACAGGCATCGCAGACACACCATTCTAGCAGCTAAATATTCCACACGCAGCAGAAAAATCGCAAAACAAACCTGGCGATGAACGGCGATTTTCAACTTTTATTAATTCGTGGGTAGTCGTAGCATAAATCGTGACAGTGTGACACGGCCTTTACGGATAATTAAAAATCGTACTGTGGCCACTATTGTTTTGAACATGCTCAAAACAATCGCCGCGTTTCGCGATTTGCTGCTATGAAACACGAGTATAGAAGATATCCTACGACTATCTCTACGATGACGCCGAATTACTACGATTTTTTTAACTCGTACTTTGTCGTAGCCAAAGATCGTGACAGTTTGACACGGGCTTAAACCCCAGTATGTGCCACAGTACGCCACTGCATATATGTTCGTTCGGATAGGGCGTCTAGAGTCGCGAAGTAACTAGATCCTAACGTCATGAGTTCGAATCCCACTGTGAGACGTGGAAACCGCGGTCTTTCGGATGAGACCGATAAACCAAGGAGTTCCGGTGTTGCAGTAGGTGCTTGCACAAAAGAGATCCATCCCTACTCAATGGTCCTGAGTGCCGAGTATAGGACAAAATTTCAGCTCTCTACCGGCAAGTGGTGGCGTCCCTATATGAGTGAACAATTATCGAGTGGGAGGTTAAACAGTATACATTCAATCAATCATTCAATAATTCCAAGTGAACGTTTGCAACACTAAATCAAATGATTGGGTATAGTTATATACTTTTATGACTATATATATTAAGATTTTTGCAATTCATTCATATTTCAAAGTGTCCTCATGCATCATCCTTTAAAACTGACTCTGAGATACCGATAGGACATATTGCCCTTCTTATATTCTGACCGGTACGACATATTACCTTCTTATATTCTACCAGTACGACATATTGCCTTCTTTTATTCTGACCAGTACAGCCTATTGCCCATCTTATATTCTGACCGGTACGACATATTACCTTCTTATAATCTGACAGGTACGACATATTACCTTCTTATAATCTGACCGGTACGACATATTACCTTCTTATAATCTGACCAGTACGGCCTATTTCCCTTTTTAAATTCTGACCAGTACGAAATATTACCTTCTTATATAATCTGACCGGTACAGCCTATTTCCCTTCTTATATTCTGACCAGTACGACATATTACCTTCTTATAATCTGACCGGTACAGCCTATTTCCCTTGTTATATTCTGACCAGTACGACATATTACCTTCTTATATTCTGACCGGTACCATACGGCATATTGCCCATCTTATATTCTGACTGGTATGAAAAATGACATATTGCACTTCGTATAATCTGACCAGTACGGCATATTGCCCTTCTTATATTCTGCTCGGTACGACGTATTGTCCTTCTTACATTCTGATTCGTAATATCAAGTCTTAATTAACTTGCCCTTTTAACATATTTTTTTAATTTTTAATAGCCATTCTCTGTAACCACTTAAACTTCGTTGCCACGCATGGTCACCGATTTTGATGAAACTTCACCCATGCTTAGTACTTGACACCAGAAACAAATATCAAACAAAATTTCGTTGCTATGTGTCTCGGTTGCTATGGCAACAGCCGGAAAAGTTGGAAAAATCGAGATTTTCAGCCACTTTAAATCTTGACTGTGGCTTAATAAAAACTAGAAAAAGCAAACAAGTCATTCTCACAAAAACATGACACCTTGATGTCATTTATACTGTAAAGAAAATGTTTAGAATGTATCTCTAAGTAAGTGGTAACCAAGGATACATTTGGAATACATTTAAAATGCTGAAATATGCTGAAAAACACTCCGTATTCACTAATGGTAGGTGTTACATGCTCAAACTCAATCAACGACTTAAGAAAAACAATGAAAATGTTTAACCATAAGTATATAAGTATAATATTCTATAAATAACTTTTATGGTTGCCATGGTAACACAGTGTTACCATGCAAAACAAGTAACTAAGTTTGGGTTAATGCTACTGTCTTGAGGAAAAACATGAAAATTCAAGATTGGCTAATATGCATCCTCAGGACCTTACAACACCAAAACCATAAGAAAAATTGGGTATAATTGCTACTTTGCAGTGTTACCATGGAAACAAAGTACCAGTGCTTAAAAGTGAATTATTTTTCGCTGCATTAAGAATTAAATTGCCATATAAACAAGAAAAAAATTAAATGATCAGCTTGAATCATACTTATCTGTTAGAACTGAAGTTGAATATCATATATTGATAAAATTTGATGAAGAAAACAACACTGTTGCTATGGTTACCAAGAAGGGAAAATGTTCGATTTTGTGAACTTTATATTAATATTAAACCCTGTATGCCAACTTTTTGCATCCACTTAGAGATTGGATGATAGTCAAAATTAAAAGTCAGGTTAGCTGTTAATAAATATCAATCATAAAAGTTTTGGGAATCTACATTTAAGGGTACGTATCCAAGGACAGAAAATATTTTTCAGATTTTTAAGCATATATTTTCTGCTTATTTCCATAGCAACGCTCTATTTAAAGAATCTAAACTGAATTTTTTCAAATGGGAAAACTAGGAGCACACCAACATCTTCAAAAATTGATCATCAGTTATGAGGAAATGTGCTTTTTTAAAAGATAGGATCAGATTGAAACATACAGAGTGTTACTTTGAAGGCTCTCTGTGGTACAAAAACCTTGGCAACCATTGCCAACCAAAATGAAATATCATATTTTGTTCTTGGTATATGTTTCAAGGCTCTTTTTTCTATTATTTGGTCATATTTCATCCTATAATTGCTATTTATTTTAACGTGTATGACTTTATAAAATTCAATGAATTTTTTTTTTACTTTTGAAATCTTTGTAACCATAGTAACGTATGTAATAGCTGATTTACCAAACATGTTTATCATGCATTTGAGACATCTGACCTTCAACTTTTGGAAACAGTCATTGCCAATTGTTTGCTTTGCTGCAAATGTTAACTATGGGGCTCTAAACATGTTAAAAAATGCCATTTTTCGAACTTTAAGACATGTTGCCATGGTAACTATAAAACATAGCAACCAATTTTTGCCTGATTTCAGTTTAGGGTGTCAAAGCTTTTATCACAGAGAGTTTGGAGAAATGCTGAGACTATGCGTGCCACAGCTCCTATATAAAAGTTCAAGTCATTACAGAGAATGGCTCTTAATTTTTTCTATATAATGGAATTAGCATTTGATATTTCTTACTTCACCGAAAGTCTATTCATGTTCTCCTTTGCCTTGCATTTTAATGAGAGAGGTCTGATGAATCTGTGCTGGTTTTGTTGTCTTACATAATGCTTATTTTGTTTTGTACATCATATCAAGGTAGGTTTGTCTGTATATTCTTGATTTGCAATACAAATGTATAGTTAAAAAACTCTCTGCGGAGCACAAGGCCGAATGGAGGACTGATAGGTTAGCTCTGGGACAGAGTTAAGCGAGGCTTTCCAGTTTGATGCTCCTGCATTTTAATTTCTTACAGATTTAGGTGTCGTTTTGGTCCCGCCAGGACTACAGACAACATGTGTGGTGGTGCTGAAATGCCAGTTTCGTGTGAAGAACGCACGAAAGGTCCGCCACTGGTGTATCATGCATATTTAATGGTCTGTAGATTTTATGTTGCGTGGTTAATGAAAAGCATTATTATTAAACAGTCCTGCATATCATATAAGATTTGCGTTTATTTTGACCTCTAAACCACAATCATTGAACAGAAATTAATCTTACCTTAATACTGTCTGATTTAAAAGACAAAAATCTTTCCTACCCTCTTTTGAAATAATTATTGATGAAACACGTTCAATTAGGAACCTACCTTTGTTGTGTGTATATAGGAAGGAACATTCTATATAAATTCGTTAAAATGTTACTGTTAAAAATATTTTTTTGAACAAAATGGATTACTCATTTTTTTTTAGGCAAATTTAGAAAAGAAACAAGTTTGGCTTTCCAGAAAGCCTTAAATGTCATCTCTTTGGCTCCATCTGTGTCAAAGAATAAACAGTGGAATGTAACATTTTTCTATTAAAGACAGAATATTTTTATTATTATTTTTAGGGGAATGGTAACTAGATATTGAACAGGAAAAGGTGTAGCTTACAAACTCCAAAATCGTATGTTGTAGATGGGAAGGAAAGGTTTAAAGTTTTTGATTTTTTTTTCTTCTGAAAAACCATTTATTTGGAGAAGACATGACTATACTAAAAGAAAAAGTATGGATAAGGGAGATGACTTGCAGTGAACATGCATTTACAACAGTGAAAGTTTAAAGGGCCGGGCTGGGACTTAGATTTGAAGAAAATATATTTTTCTGAAATTTTCTAAATAATATCATAATTCATGCTTAAGCATTTCACACTGAACTATATATAAATCGTGTTTAGAAAACTGTTTTATATGGAAAATCCTAAAACTACTAATTTTGGGACACGTTTGATTGAAACGTATTCTCATACTTTAGTATGTGAAAGGATTATAATCTTCATATAGGCATGTATCTAACTTTGGAATAATTACATTTTAAAAAGAAAATTTGGATGTCAATTTAAAATACGTTACCGGGGTAATCATAAAGGAAATAATGAATTGGCCATTCATTTCATACCTTCGTACTATTCAGATAGAATCAATGAGCAATTCATATTTTCTGAGAATTTTTTTTAAATCACATAATATTATGATAACTAAAAGAATTTTAGATGCATTTGTATTTGTTAATTTATTTAAAAACACACCCAAGATAGTAACAACAGCTTACCAAGTTCCACTTAGCGAAATACGATAGTAAAATTTAAAAGGTATCAGCTAAAATTAAGTATTCACGAATTATCTGGAAAAAATCCCAATTTGCCAACCCTGAATTTACGACTGTTATAGGAATACATTTTAATTTTGGCTTTATTTCAATAAAATAGAAAAGGTGATTTGATTACTTTTTTGCTATTAATAAAATTGAAAATTGTATAAAAAATGATTGCAAGTTCTTTAATTATACCGGGGTATATGATTAAAAAGAAAACTGTAAACATTCAAGAAAATACTTGATCATAATCTTTGTGAGTTTTCTTCAAAGGCTCGTAGTTTTTCAAATATATTCTTGTCTCTTCTTATCCCCATACATGTATTTTTTTGTGGAAAAATGGCAATAAATTATAGAATGACAACCATAAAAAAGTTTTCGACATCAATTCATAGCAGTTTATAGTACTAAATGTAAATATGTAAACTTTGATGTTATTTTTCTGTTAATTCTTGGATCCACGCCTCAACAGATCATTCGTGATTCAACGCGCTGACCTAGTTAGAATATTCCATCTGGTGCAGACCATAGATCATTTACGCAGTAGCCTACATGTAAACATGTAGATGATTAAATAAGTACATATATTTTGAACACCATGCAAGTAACCAGCAGGCGGTATTGTGTGTCTGTGATTCATGTGCAGCCCTTTTTCTTTTTCAATGTTTGGATCGCTCATTGTTTACCGCTCTATATTTAGAAAATCGCATCCTCATCAAAGTGACCACTCGGTGCTCCTCGGATAGTTCTTGCCCCGTACGAGCGTAATCATCCGAGGCTTACCGATTTTTAATGGCTGCTTACACTGGGACCTCACATCCGGAAATCAAACTTAATGTGTCATCTCTCGTGAGAGATGACAATAAATTTAAGACTTGGAAGCAAACTGAGAGTCCCTTTCCTATTTCCTCGTCTATTTGTACAGTTTGATCCTCTCACGTTAGCTTATAGGTTTGCTATAGTTACTCGTAGACCTGTATCAAAATCCCCCGAGTATTTCCAGGGACCATTCATTGCTTTATTTGGAATCGATTCTTTGTTGTTATGCAAAATTCCCAAAAATAAAATACATGAAGATTAGAGTACCGTCAAATGGATGGAAGGTGAGGGAGTGTGTGTGTGTGTGGGGGGGGGGAGTGTTAGAGATCGAGGAACCTTACCAATGAAATGGGGTTTCACATTGCTCTTATAGTTTTTTAGCTCACCTGAGCCGAAGGCTCAAGTGAGCTTTTCTGATCACATTTTGTCCGGCGTCCGTCTAGCTGTCCGTCTGTCCGTCCGTCTGTAAACTTTTCACATTTTCGACTTCTTCTAAAGAACTGCTGGGTCAATTTCAACCAAACTTGCCACAAAGCATCCTTGGGTGAAGGGGATTCAAGTTTGTTCAAATGAAGGGCCACGCCCTCATTCAAGGGGAGATAATTGAGAATTTGTGAAAATTTGGTGGTATGTTTAAAAAATCTTCTTCTCAAGAACCACTGTGCCAGGAAAGATGAAACTTATGGGGTAACATCCTCAGGTAGATTAGATTCAAGTTTGTTCAAATCATGCCCCCGGGGATAAGGCGGGGCCACAATGGCCGACCAAAGTTTTACATAGAAATATATAGGAAAATTCTTCAAAAATCTTCTTCTCAAGAACAACAAAGCCATTATTGCTCATATTTATATGGAATCATCCCCAGGTAGTGTAGATTCAAGTTTGTTCAAATCATGACCCCCAGGGGTAGGGCGGGGCCACAATGGCCTACCAAAGTTTTATATAGAAATATATAGGAAAATTCTTCAAAAATCTCTTCAAGAACAGCAAAGCCATTATTGCTCATATTTATTTGGAAGCATCCCCAGGTAGTGTAGATTCAAGTTTGTTCAAATCATGACCCCAGGGGGTAGGGCGGGGCCACAATGGCCTACCAAAGTTTTATATAGGAATATATAGGAAATGCTCATGTTTATATGGAAGCATCCCCAGGTAGTGTAGATTCAAGTTTGTTTAAATCATGACCCGGGGGTAGGGCGGGGCCAAACTTTTAGATTTAATCTTTTCAACAGTAAACCAATTTCTACTTTTTCCTAGCCACAATGCTCGGGTGAGCGATGTGGCCCATGGGTCTCTTGTCTTTTTTGGTCGACCCTTTTACTACATCTTATTTATTTTACAACCCCCAGGAAGAGTATGCTATATCCATGAAATGTTCTACTCAAAGTCATTGTAGGGATCGCCATTTAGAAAACGTTCTGAAATCCTTGACCTTCGTTATACAAAACAGTTTGTAGGCAAAGAGAAGTAACTCTAATGTTTTTAACTTTATGTTATATAAACACCTACTTTCTACTTTGTTAAAAACAATTAGATATAATTTCACACTCATATTTTTGACAGCATTTTGGTACGAATGGACATTGTATCTAATACTTTAAATGTCCAGTAGAGCAATCTCTGTTTTAAAAAAATATCACTATAGAATCAGCGGCGCAACTTTTCTTGGATAGAGTCATTCCTGCTGCAACAAATCCCAGCATCACGCCATGTTGCAGTGGAAGTCAATTTACATGTTTTATATGTTTGCCCGTTGTTTGGCGTAATTTTCAACAGAATTTATAATACATATATGAAAAAATATAACTTCAATTGAAAGATCAAGGTTCCTTTATTTAGGCCCTTTTTAAATAAGTGATTGTTGAATATTGAAATGACGTGTTCAGAAGGACTATGGTTGCAGGGTTAAGGACATCATATGCAACGTACCTTATCTACGGATACTTTTCCAAGATATTCCTAATTCAAACTTATAATATCATGATCTTAGAAAAAAAATCAGCATGCGTTACTAGGGGTTTTAAAAAGATATGGAATTTTGAAAATATTTGCATTATTCAAATAA
Source organism: Saccostrea cuccullata (assembly GCF_032062105.1). Lineage (NCBI taxonomy): Eukaryota > Metazoa > Mollusca > Bivalvia > Ostreida > Ostreidae > Saccostrea > Saccostrea cuccullata. Next base: position 13,389 of record NW_026920012.1, read on the forward strand.
AAATGTACAAAAATTATAAGACATAAATTCCAGATTTTTTTCATCAAAAATTGTTCAAGAAGAGGTGTACAAATCCATATTTAGAGATAAAAAAAATATTGCACACAGGTCCTTCATTTAGTGGAACTCTTCAACTCCACTGAAGAATCCAAAAATGTTCAAACTACGTTGCGTACGACCTTAAGAAGAACATGGACAAGATGGAGGATTGGATGGTTGGATATCTAGGCACAGTAAATATTTTGTAATTAAACAGTTTGAAAGCCATATTCGATGTTTATTCATAGGTTGTGGTCTGCACCTAAAAAACCCCCAGAAATCTCTGACAGGACGGTCGCTCTACTGCTTTATTGTTATAACAAAGGAAGATAAAAGTAGCATTTGAACCAGAAGCAAAACCTCAGAATTGTAAACAAGAGGCCCAGGGGCCACAGCGCTCACCTGAGCACATCGGGCTTGAATTTACCCCCCCCCCCCCTTTCCAGGCGTTCATCATTTGAACAAACTAGAATCTACACTACCTGAGGATGATTCCATATAATTACGCCAGGTATCACTAATCATAGCTTTCAAGTACTTGAAAAGAAGATTTTAAAAGGTTTCCCTATATATTCCTATGTAAAACTTTGGTCGGCCATTTTGGCCCCACCCTATCCCCAGGGCCGGGGGGTCATGAATTGAAAAAACTTGAATCTACACTACCTGAGGATGATTCAACATGAGTTTCATCTTTCCTGGCCCAGTGGTAATTGAGAAGGATTTTTAAAGATATTTCCTATATATTCCTATGTAAAACTTGGGTCGGTTATTTTGGCCCCATCCTTTGCCCCGAGGGTCATGATTTGAACAAACTTGAATCTACACTACCTAAGGATGATTCCACATGAGTTTCATCTTTCCTGGCCCAGTGGTTCTTGAGAAGAAGATTTTTAAAGATTTTTCTTATATATTCTTATGTAAAATTAGGGTCGGCCATTTTGGCCCCACCCTTGCCCCGGGGGTCATGATTTTAACAAACTTGAATCTAAACTACCTGAGGATGATTCCACATGAGTTTCATCTTTCCTGGCCTAGTGGTTCTGGAGAAGAAGATTTTTCCTATATATTCCTATGTAAAACTAGGGTCGGCCATTTTGGCCCCATCCTTGCCCCGGGGGTCATGATTTGAACAAACTTGAATCTAAACTACCTGAGGATGATTCCACATGAGTTTCATCTTTCCTGGCCCAGTGGTTCTGGAGAAGAAGATTTTTAAAGATTTTTCCTATATATTCCTATGTAAAACTTGGGTCGGCCATTTTGGCCCCACCCTTGCCCCGGGGGTCATGATTTGAACAACCTGGCATCTCCTCTCCGTGTGGATGCTTCCAGATGAGTTTCATCTTTCCTAGCCCAGTGGTTCTGGAGAAGAAGATTTTTAAAGATTTTTCCTATATATTCCTATGTAAAACTTGGGTCGGCCATTTTGGCCCCACCCTACCCCCGGGGGTCATGATTTGAACAAACTTGAATCTACACTACCTGAGGATGATTCCACATGAGTTTCATCTTTCCTGGCACAGCGGTTCTGGAGAAGAAGATTTTTAAAAAATGCCATTAATTTTTCTCTAAT
>NW_026920013.1:0-16403 GCF_032062105.1 Saccostrea cuccullata
TGATTACAGACAATTTGTTACCATTTATTATTTTCTCTATAATTTAATCTATTAGCATGATCAATATTATACCAACTTTTGGATTTTTTTCCATGTATTTCATAGCATTTAAAATACATGCGCGTTTCTCCCCTTTTCTAAAAATAGCAGACTGACTTTAATGTAATAAAACAACAACAAATTCACTTAAAATCATCATTTTCATGATAAATTTGCATATTTTTGTATCATTAGTACATATTTTTAACTGTGTGGAGGTTGTATAATACGTTTAACTTATAAGTCGGAAATATCTGACATTTTCCAGGCTTTTTTAAACGATTTTGATATTTTACGTAATATTTTTCCTGGCACATAAAATACCTAAATCCTAAAATAAAAAAAAAAAGCTTGGAAAACGACAGATATTTCGGACTAATTCCAAACAATCAACCAAAAGTTGTCATGTTGCAGATTTTATTTAAAAAAATAAAAAATCTGTCAGAAAGGACATAATAATTCAATACGATGAATTAAGCGTTGGTCATCACACACCGTCGGCGACGTCAAATCCCGCATACACAGGCCTAATAGAAAATATTTTAATAAATCTAAAAAAAAATCTGCATTTGCCATCTTTTCATTTACACATATTATTTATTATATCGACACAATTTCCAATCCTATAATATGTTAAATTTACATACAAAAAAAATTAATGTCCGGTAAATTTTACAACTGTCCGGTGAATTTTGAATATTTACAGGACAATTGTCCAACATATTTTTGACTAGTTTCGGGAACTCTGTTGTCAGTTGACCGTCAATTGTCTGCTTTTATCCGTGTTTACCATTACCTGTTGTTGAATATTAATAGCCATTCTCTGTAACCACTTAAACTTCGTTGCCACGCATGGTCACCGATTTTGATGAAACTTCACCCATGCTTGGTACTTGACACCAGAAACAAATATCAAACAAAATTTCGTTGCTATACGTCTTGGTTGCTATGGCAACAGCCGGAAAAGTTTGAAAAATCAAGATTTTCAGCCACTTTAAATCTTGACTGTGGCTTAATAAAAACTAGAAAAAGCAAACAAACCCTTCTCATAAAAACATGACACCTTGTTGTCACCTATACTGTAAAGAAACTGTTTAGAATATATCTCTAAGTAAATGGTAACCAAGGGTACATTTGGAATACATTAAAAAATGCTGAAATATGCTGAAAAACACTCCGTATTCACTAATGGTAGGTGTTACATGCTAAAACTCAATCAACGACTTAAAAAAAACAATGAAAATGTTTGACCTTAAGTATACAAGTAAAAGCAATATTATTCTATAAATAAATTTATGGTTGCCATGGTAACACAGTGTAACCATGCAAAACCAGTAACTAAGATTGGGTTAATGCTTCTGTCCTGAGGAAAAACATGAAAATTCAAGACTGGCAAATATGCATCCATAGGACCTTGCAACACCAAAACCATAAGAAAAATTGGGTATAATTGATACTTTGCAGTGTTACCATGGAAACAAAGTACCAGTGCTTAAAAGTGAATTATTTTTCGCTGCATTAAGAATTAAATTGCCATTTAATCAAGAAACAAATTAAAGTAATCAGCTTGAATAGTACTTATGTGTTAGAACTGAAGTTGAATATCATATATTGATAAAATTTGATGAATAAAACAACACTGTTGCTATGGTTACCAAGAAGGGAAAATGTTCGATTTTGTGAACTTTATATCAATATTAAACCCTGTGTGCCAACTTCTTGCATCCACTTAGAGATTGGATGATAGTAAAAATTTAAAGTCAAGTTAGCTGTTAATAAATATCAATCATAAAAGTTTTGGGAATCTACATTGAAGGGTACGTATCCAAGGAAAGAAAATATTTTTCAGGTTTTTAAGCATATATTTTCTGCTTATTTCCATAGCAACGCTCTATTTTAAGAATCTAATCTGAATTTTTTCAAATGGGAAAACTTGGAGCACACCAACATCTTATAAAATTGATCATTAGTTATGAGGAAATATGCTTTTTTCAAAAGATAGGATCAGATTTAAACATACAGAGTGTTACTTTGAAGGCTCTCTGTGGTATAAAAACCTTGGCAACCATTGCCAACCAAAATGAAATATCATATTTTGTTCTTGGTATATGTTTCAAGGCTCTTTTTTCTATGATTTGGTCACATTTCATCCTATAATTGCATTTTATTTTTACGTGTATGACTTTATAAAATTCAATGAATATTATTTTTACTCTTGAATACTTTGTTACCATAGTAACGTATGTAATAGTTGATTTACCAAACATGTTTATCATGCATTTGAGACATCTGACCTTCAACTTTTGGAAACAATTATTGCCAATCGTTTGCTTTGCCGCAAATGTTAACTATGGGGCTCTAAACATGTTAGAAAATGCCATTTTTGGAACTTTAAGACATGTTGCCATGGTAACAATAAAGCATAGCAACCAATTTTTGCCTGATTTCCGTTTAGGGTATCAATGACTTTTATCATAGAGAGTTTGGAGAAATTCTGAGACTATGCGTGCCACAGCTCCTATACAAAATTCCAAATCATTACAGAGAATGGCTCTTAATACTTTGAAAATTTCATGCTATGAAATAATAAGTTGACCATTCCAGATCACTCGGAGTGTGTGGCATCTTGTAGAGTTAACTATAGTTGACCAATCATTGTTTGAAAATGTCCATGGGTACCAATCACTCTCTTTTTTTAAGCAAACAGCAGAATATAATGGAAAACGTATACATAAAAAGAAAAGCAGACCCACCAATAGACCTCGATTAAGTATTTCGATATATACACGAGATATTTTCAATTAACAAACTAAATGGAACAAATATCTTATATCTTAATTCTATGATAAATGTGATAAAGTGTTTTCCTTTGAAGTATTTTGCCTCGGAGGTATTCCTTCAGCCGCCATTTTGTAGGGCTAAGTTGTGAATTTTTCTCATTGAGCACTCAATTTTAAACAAGCATAAAGAAATATATTTTGAAAAATAATCTTGAAATAATGAATTTAAAGGAGGATTTAACAAACGTATATTCATAAGAAATGTGTTGTCATCTTTACCTCAGTACCCAGTATAACAAATTGATCTTGGTTGAATAATGAAGGAATCAGGAAATGTTGACATACAATATAACTCATTCTTCAATACTGGTGAATTTTTAAAATATATTTCTTTTCTCCTTTATTTTCCAATAAATAAAGTGGAAGCAGATAGATTGATATTGGTATGACTGGATACTTATGTAAGGATATAGTATAAATAGTTTTATAGATAGGAGTTGAGGAATAAAAAAATATTGATCATTGTTGTATTGCATTTACGGGATTTCAATTGCAGAAAATGTGACATAATTTTCGAATAGGCATAAAGATGTTGTTTTATTTAAAAATAAAATCAATTGGCATGATATATGTGTACATTATCTTAGCATATAAATGAAATAATATATTTATTTTATCAAACATGCTAAAATTATCCTAATTATTTTTTTCTGAACTTAAAAATTTGTGGTTTATGTTCGTAACGCATGGTGTCCATATGCATTGAACTTTTTAACACCTCTCTACAAACATTAAATAATTTGTCAAGTTCAATTTCTGTGTTTAATTAATGAGTGTGTGTGATAAATTATTTTTAACAATATGCTTCATGACCATAACTCAGTTCTTTTTGTAATTTTAAAATGATCTCTGATTGTAAAATGTTTGGTGTCTTGACCGTTACGAACATAAAAGCTTTCAGTATGATTGCTAAAATAACAGCCAATGAATAATAAGTTTGGCTCAGGAAGTCCGTAGCAGTGGTATAATTATAAATTGAAAACGAAAGTAGAAAGGTTGCGCAGCTGTCTGCAAAAAAACATGACGATGCTCATTGTGTCCACGTGGAAGACAGAAGTTACGTACATAATAGATTCGGTAAGTATTTTCATATTGTATCAATTTTAGTGAATTTTTAACACATAAATACAGTCATTGTATCTCTATACCATGTAGCCATTAATCAGAAACTGAAAGATGTCGCTTATGACCATACAAAATGCATAAATCTGTCCGAGTCGAGTACTTTTGGTTAAACATTTGACTTTTGATTCGCGTCTTTTGTTACGAACATGTGTTTTTGCATTATTTGTATAATGTATTAATGATAAAGTTATATTGTACTATATTTTATTCTATATTTGTTAGTTTTGTTCTGCTCTTATCAAAGGATGAATACTTTTTGAATATTTGTTTTAATATTGCCATATCATTTACGCAATTACGTTCATAACAGAGACACGAAAACTTGAAGTAGTGACATAATTTGTACTTTAATTGCCTTCTTTCTGGTTTTATCAAGGATATATAATAAATATAATTAAACAGCATATGTGTTGATTACATCATTGTTGTGTTTTGTTTTTTATATATATTTTTCTTTCAGATTTACAAGAAATGACTGAATTATGTTCATAACAATGACACAAAGATCCAAGACTCAAAATAGAAGACCTAGGATATTAAAGCAATCCATCTGACAATTTACTTGTCTGCATTAATTCTCTTTGAAAGCTAGTCTATTATTAAGCTTTGAAATAAAATATTAAAAGTATTAAAGACAAGTGTTCGATTGTCTTGTTATTTTTTTTTTGTTCGTTTTTAAAGCCTGATTCGGAGTTAGGTGTCCATGTTACTTACATAATTTCTCCTTTTTTGAAACTAGAAATAAAAATTGTGACTTTTTAAATAAATTCCATTTAATATAAAATTAAACATGATTTCCTCATACCTTTTTGATTACATTATTTTCATATTTTAACAACTTGTTAAATTCTAGTAACATGTTACTTGTTTAGTGCTTATGTAAGTAACGGTGTCCATTGGTAATCTTGGGTATATTTTCTAATTATAATGGAATAAGGCAGCAATAAGTCATGCAATAAAACATGCAAACTAGTGTTTATATACTTCAAAAAGGATTCACCAGAAAAGAATAGCTTATTGATTTAAAAAACAGTCACTGTGGACACCAAGTTACATACATAAAATTTCAGACATGCTTGTACATTTGGACACCTATCTCCTCTTTAAGACTTCAGATTATCTTCCCATCAATTTTTTTCAGAAGCAGGAAGGGTACTGACTCAATTAATATACATAAATTTTGAAATTGATTATTTTTAAAAAATAACCCTTTGGTCACACATCTGAACTCAGTACTGAAGAATGAGTTATATGGCAGGCATAGGGAAATAACCCTTGCTTAAATCACCTCAATGGAAACGATCTATTATTTTAAAATGTCGATCGTTATTTTCCATTATTAATGTAACCATGTCATCTCCTTATGATGTTCATGCGCAGCTCAGGTTAGGCTACAAGATAAGGACACATAGCCAAATTATTGGAAATGCTTACTATGACGTCACATGAATTACTTAATTCTTTAAATTACCACAAAATGCAAATATTTCATATTTTTAACTATTGGATACTTTTATGATATAAACGATTCATTGATCACATTGCACTTAATTGTCAATATAAAGTCATATCATTATAAATTGACAGTTATACGCATTTGATGGCTGTAGAAGTTACAATTAGTTCAATGAAAATATATTTTATATTCGAATGAAATATATTCTTTCTAGTTATGAAAAAAAGTAATTAAAGCTTGGATGCGCTGCCTATTTTAATTCTTTTTAGGATCATTCTGTCCGTTAATGCTGTAGACAAGGGATACTTTCGTATATTTGTATGCAGATTCATTTGGAAAGTAAGTCTTAAGAAAATGGTCCTAATAAATCGATTTACTGCAAAGACATACATTAAATGTTTTTTACACATATAAACTCAAAAAGTATTAATATATTTGAAAGGTGCTTCAAACCTGATAAAATGTTGCAAATAAATTATTCATATCTCTATCTAATGTATTTGACCAGCAAAGTATTCAATCTGCGGTCGAAAAAATGCTTTCATTGCAATGAAATATTAGAATCTCTATAGGTTTGCAGCACTTTCCGTAAGTCCATATAATGTTTAAAAGAATTATTAGATAAAGTGAGATTTTTACCTTGGTGTTCCCTTGAAATATTAGAATTATATATGACCTGATTATTGCAAGTATACTTACTAAAATCATGCGACTCTGACATCATGTGACAAGTCTGAATAAAAACGCTAAATGTCTTTAATATGCATATTTTAGCTATTTTGCATTTTTCTGATACCAGTAAAGTCCTAGAAAGAATATTCAATCCTTGTAAAGGATATATTTTTATCTGAATAATTCGCAGATATTTACATTTGTCACCTGTACTGTACCGCATGGTCCCAAGTTGATTCGATACATCCTCTACATACGAACAAATTTCTAAAATAAGGTAGGCTTTTGACAAGGAAGTTGATGAAACAAAGAATATTAATTTAACAGTTTCATTTAATTTGTGCATATTAGATTATTGAATATATGGGTTTTTGTCAAAGATTTCTAATTGCGAGCGCAGATATCTCAATAGACTAACGTGTAAGAACAGAGAATATTTGGAATGAAATCTGTACATACGTCAGGCAAATTTTTATGTGAAACATTCCCAGAATTTTTTTACTATCCAATGTCCTTTGCGCGAATGAATGAATAAATAAATTATAACGTAAAGCATAAAAGGTTTTCATTTTGTAGAAATCTTTTAAAGAAACAAAAAATAACTCTGCAATGTTTTTCGTCCAAAATTGCACTAGGTCTATAGTTTCAACCAGATGCTCAGCTGTCTCCGTAAGCTCCGACGAGCTCCGTTACGTCATGTGATGTCACAGCTAGTCGAGATGTCTCGTGTGGCTTGATGTTTGAAGTGGCTGATCAATTTTTTCAACTGTTATTGATGGTACAACTGCGGTCGCCCCAACGGTCACACCGTAAAACATGTTAACAAAGTCAAAGAATTATATTAAAAACAATCAAATGAAGATATTCTTTTTATTACATCCGAATATTCATGGCAAATTATAAAGAAAGTACAAATTCAGTGAAAAACAAGACATCAAACATTTAGATAAGAAAACAAACACATCAATACCAATCAGCTACATGTATATGTTTTACAAAAGATGAAGTTTTAGCTAGGTATTTGTTATAATAGCAATGAAACATCTTTTAATCCTCAGAATAACTGCCAAAATGCATTTTGAAATTGATGAGATTCAAATTTGATTCATATATTCCTTCTGAAATGTTAACTATATTATCCTCCATGTGAAACACTATCCAACCCTGGTCAGTTAGTTGAACGACATGTTATATTTTACAGTAGAACAACACAAACGAAATATATCGACCTTTGTAGAGACTGTTAATGATTAAACGCCGCTTTATGAGAAAAATAACATCATAACGTTGTGCGATTCCACGCTTAATGTAATAAATTATTGCATCAATAGATGAAATTTTCCACCGCCAATGCTAAATTGCCTAGTTTTGAAAGAATTATGTCATAATGTTGTTGAAAATTTCAACAATTTAATTCAGTGGAATAATTTATGATATTGCATAGCAATGCTCAATGATATTTTTATCATTAAGCGTCAATTTATCATCAGAGGCTACTACAGACCTTTAAAATTTACACCGTTCTTTGCAAGAACAAAGTGTTTTTATTACCACAGAAGAAGAGAAGAAATAAAGTAAAGGATTAACAGAGTGGACAAAATTTCCGATAATAAAGCCGGCTAAAAGATAGGGATAGCGTGCTGAAAAATCATCTATTTCTTGTTTCGTATAGAAGATTGATAGGGTGTTACCATAAACTTTCCAAATAATATTTACAATTGAATCTACCGTATTCAGGATCACTATGATGATGACAACGACTGTCATGCGCACTTTGAGATGTCCTGCAGCTTTAAATTTGCCTGCTACCGTTAACCGACGGACAAGAAACGTACAATTCAGTGCGAGCAATGCCAAAAACAAAATGGAGTCGTCCAGTATATAAAGGATAAACTTACTGGTTTTATCCATCGACCAAACCGAAAAGACAGTTAAATTTCCGTATCCAGTGCTAATTATTAGTGCGCCAAATGAGATAAATGCGATTAGCTTTTTGGTGAGAAGCAATCGGCTTTTTAATGGATATACAAACATTCCAAATCGAACGGATGCCAATATAACGACATTTAATTTTGAGAACATCTTGGTTGAATAAAATATGACAGTTACCAATTTCCTCTTATTAATTTCATGACAGGGTGTACTTTCGATGCCTCCAGAATTAAGAAATGTAACTCTAGCTATTAAATAAAGTAAATCAGACAGGGATAAAGATAATATGCTCATGTAAAGAGGTTGTCTCAGTCGAGGACTAAAACTTATCATTACAATCGTTGAAAAATTACATATGCATCCAGCTACGATTAAAATAGGTCCAACGCTATTGAGTATTATTACGAATCCGGACAGGGTTTCTTCCCCCATGGTATCCATGCTGACGTTGGAAAGAAAGGAGTTGATGACGTCATCGGGGAGGGAGCAGAAACATTCGGTGACGGAAGTAAACGAGTCGCGGCACGGATTGGGGTATGTATAATCCATATAGTCGTAAATATCGGCAAAGTTGTTTGGTTGAAAATCAATGTTCCGGCTTGTATTAAATGCTTTTCTTTTAAAAACCCCTAAAAGAGTAAAAAAAAAGAGTTAAGAAAAATACATAGAGGATATCTACATTGTGTGATTTGATATGGGCTTTATCTATCGAGTTGAAATGGAGTATATTCACAAGGCTTTCCGAACGAATATACACCATTTAAACTCGATAGATAAAGGCAATATCAAATCAAAAAGTTATAGACTGATGTTCTATCGGATATTGATTTCATACGATTTTTGTTAAGTTTTTTTTTAGCTTTGAAATATTTCAAAACCAGAAGTGCTATTGATAACACACCTACCCGTGGATAAAGCATAGGTTTATCTCAGTTGTAGTATCATCCACAGGTATGGGATTATATATAATTATTGCTGTTTTTGAGGTCAATACAATGATTTAGCCATCTTAGGAGTACAATATTAACCGAGCCCGAAGGTGAATATTGTACTTCGAGGATGGTTTAATCATTATATTGACTAGAAAACCTCAGCAATAATTGTTTTATTATATGATTCACTGATAAAATGATACAGCTCATTAATTGTTTGCATTTAATTAAGTTCTAGCCTTAAATACAAGAGAAAAGCAGAATTAAAATGTAAATAAACCTTACCAGTCGCATCAATTTGAAATGTTTTTTATCTATATTAGTTGCCATGAAAAAAGATTTAATGTCTCTTTTATAGGATAGATTTTGAAAGGAAGTAGTTTTTTCAGGGAAAACTGACTGCCGAAAAAAAAGCAAAAATTGTTGTTCAGTAAAAGTGTTTGAGGGGGTCCCTGCATTCCCTCTAGCCACCCTACCCGAAAAGAATATATTCCCTTATGTTTTGTAAGTTCGCTTAATGTTCTGTTCACATGAAAAAAAATCATAGTCGTTTAAATAGCTTTCCAAAGCAATTTGTATGAATTTGGAATTTTCAAATCTATTTTTAGATAAATGTAGAGGAAATAAATCCTTGTATTCATCTGGAAAGTTACGTGCAGGTAGTATTTCTTCCACATTTCAAAAAAAGGCAATCTAGGTGTCAGCCAATCAGAAAGATAGGGATTATTCAATCATAATAAATACAATTATTGACTTGAATTCGGTCTACTCGTGAATGTATGGATCTGGTCAGGTATCGGTTGACCGAGGACAAGGACAAAGCCTGAATATAACCCATTGCTAACCACGTCCACACGACCAAGAGTACACCGAATTCAAAATTCAATAACGATTTTTTTAAATGATCAGGAATTTTACAATATTTTACTACAGAAAATTTTGATTAGCTCTTGTCTCCAATACATATAAACACTTGATAAATAATTCATAAAAAAGATTTTTTTTAACAGGTTAATAAACAATAAGTATGTGAGCCAATGCTCACTAGTAATACCCCTGCTCTGATGTGAATATACAATATCTTGTTAATAAACAAAAGTTCAGCTACAGGTAGATGCACGGATAAATACGAAGTTGACATAAAATTCATTTAAAAATAAATCCCACCATGCTGCATGCCTCAACAAAATATGCATTAAAATTTCAAGCATCTGCGATGAGTAGTTGCTGAGAAATCTGTCACAAAAATTTTTAATGTATGAAACAGACGCATGGATGAATAGGAAGATAACATTTAACTTAATCTTATTTAATCAATATCTTATTATGTAAAGTCAGATCACATAATATGATTATACATAAAGCATGGCTTATATACGTCCTCTCCAAAAAGGAAGTTGACATCTAATTTGATCAAAAATGAATCCCACAATATGGGATGTCTCGGAAAAGATTGTGTTCAAACTTCAGGCATCTGCGATGAGTAGTTTCTTAGAAAAAGTGCCAAAAATATGTTATGTATAAAACATGTATGAAACGGACAGACGCACAGCTAGACAGACGGACAGACGGAAAGACAGGCAGATACACAGGGGTAAAACAGTATTCCTCCTCTCCTTCGGAGCGGGATTAAAATGATGAAAGTAAGGGAAAAATATTATTTGACAATAAAAACTCGAAAAGTTTAGTGTATTCTCTACTGGTGTCTGCAATGTTTACATTAAAAAAGACGTATGCTTTAAAGGGGCATGGACACAGTTTCAGCCAAATACTTTCATTCCATTTTATATGTTTACGAATACTTAACTAAGGTATTTCTAATGATCATAACAAATTTTAATTTTAGTTGTAGAGATACAAGACAGATTTAGAACTCCCAACCTTTGTTATGTAAACAAGGTCTGTACCATGTTTTTGTTTCCTTTGATTAATATACTAATATATGTTCGTTCAAAGGAGATTTTGTTCAATAAAGAAGTTCATTCTAAATACAATTAGACAGCTTCGAGAGATTTGCTGAATCTCGTTTTGATATAAACATGATAGTTTCTATATGTAAACAAAAACAAGGCACGAGCCTTGTTTACATTTTGTTCTGTTACAAGTTCTGGATCTCCTTTGTAAATCAACAAATGATGTTCAAATTTTTGTTGATCATTAGAATTGCCTTATTTAGGAAATGAAAACATTAAAATGCCCCTTTAAAGCGCACAATTTCATTGGTCAAAAATAATGTTAGCAAATCTATCATTGGAAAGTAAAAAACTTAATAAACTTTCCGAAACTTCATTTGAGGTGAACGGAATGAGGCACAGTTAAGGAGAAGGCGTCTTCACCAGTCGGAGAGCAACAACATTGAAAGGATCAGAATGTGTATTAATATTCAATCTTTTTTTTACATGCTTCATGTATTCCATCGTCTTAAACTATATCGTGACATATTGACAACATTTTAGTCTTTTTAAAATTTACATTCGAAAAACGTTACATTCGAAAAAAGTTTAGTACATCATTTAATGATGATTTTTGCATAATTCCAAAAGTTGACCAGACGATACTATATGCCAAGGAAAAGCTTGCTTTTAATATGTAGATGGGGGTATTTCAATAAAAAATTAATTGAATAATTCAAATTTTCATCTCACAAATAAAAATTTACTATCCATAACGGTGTTGGGTGTGGGGTTTTTGGATTAATTTCGCGAAATACTTTTGCAAGTGCGAAAATCAAGGTCTGATTATTGTCAGTGCAATTATTTTATCTGTTGAATGCGTATTTTTCCTTTTTCTGTCAAAAGAAGTTAAGTATATGAGTCGATGGATTTTAACATAATACATGTATTTTGTAAGGAGTCTTTCTCCCTTTATCAGCATCTGTTATCAGCTATATTATAAATGTGCCTGTTGTTTGCTTCATCAAATCATGATAAAATTTTAGAAAGAAATTCCACGAACTATTGGATCAACCCTCGTTGACGACGAAAAAAATCCCCCCCCACAAAAACAATTTTCAATTATATCAGTAATATCAGCTACTGTCCGATTCAAAACTCAAGATAAGTATGACTTATTTAATCAAATTGTCTCCTTGAATACATTTGCAGATATGATAACGTTTAATTTTACGAAACAGTAGAAAAAAGGACTTATTTTTAACGGTAAGTAATAAACAAACATTTACTTATAATAAATCTTGTACAAAAAGGTTATATGACTTTTCCTGGTCAAAAATGTTATTAGGTTGTAATTAGCTGCAGATCTGTAGCGTTATGGTTTTATATATTTGTCTTTGACCATAACGCTACATTTACAAAAAAGGTGCAATTTACGGCGCAATATTATTTGCGCTCTTTTGGGGAGAATTTCTCCACTTTCTAGCATTGGTCTATCAACTACCTTTCACATAAAAAAAAATTTGTTCTCACTCAAAAGGGTTGTTAACAAAAGCAGTACATGTATATGATATCAAACTGAAACGCACTGTAATTTAGCTTTTACGCGCATTACTCTATTTGTTTCTTATACACCGTTGCAGTTATGAGACTATATCTTTAAAATAATGTTTGACTTCATTGTATAAATCATTGCTTAAATAATAATAATGTGGTTTTCTAAAATATACAAAATACTTTAAAAAATGATACGTACACAAGGAAAAGTGCACATATAAAATATACCCACTGTAGATATTCATTTTGTCAGGACAATGTCGTTTTTTTGTAAGGCAGGTGTTTCTTGTTTATACTTGATATTTATATTCTTTCAGATCACATTCCATCGACATATTCATGATATTTCAAACCCTTGAGGAAATGATTAATTTGATCATGTCTATTGTTTTTTTTTTTTATTGGTATCGGATAATCGGATGTTAAAGAGAACCCGTATAGTTATGGATATAAACTTTCCATAATACACCATATCAATTGAAAGAAAAAAGAAATTGATTCTCGGAAGTCGAATATGACTACACATCTTAATGAAAATAATTTCGACTTTTTGTAGTACAAGCGTAGTTATTTGAACAGAACATTATGGAATACTGCATGTCAACGATCTAAAAAAAACAAATAGATGGTGCACTTGACTGCTATGATTCCCCTTTCTTCTAAAGAATTTAGAATGTCTCACACGGTCTTTATGCAATTACTTTCAAAATAATTAGCAGCTAGAAAATATGTTTGTCAAAGAGTGTTTTTTTTAATTGAAATTATAAACATTTTGGGTTTTATTGATTTTTTTCAAATTGAACAATAAAATATTGCGTTTTATCAGTAAATTGTGTTTGTATGTCGTTTAACGTCGCTCTCGCGAATTTTTTACTCGTATGTAGACGCCACCATTTCCCGGTGTAGAGCTACACATTTTGTCCTATACTCAGCACTTAGGACCATTTAGCAAAGAGGAATATTTTCGTGCCACCACCTACTTCGACACGGGACCTCGGTTTATACGGTCTCATCCTAAGGACCAATCTCCACATCCCACAGTGGGAATCGAAGCCGCGACCTAAGGATAAACTATTTTTTTTCGTGACTAGAGCAGACGCTCTTTCCACTGCGCCACTCCGGTGACTTCATTGTCAGTATACGATGTGAACTAGAAAGTAAAATTCTCAATACATTTTAATGAGGAGATTAAATATTTTATTAGAAAAATGTATAGAGTTAAAATTGTCACGCATTGCCTCTCGAATGTTTTCAATTGTTTCATTTACTTGTAATCATTCTATTTCTGTCATGCATTTTTCTCTCTAAAATGCTTCCTTTTTTGAAATTAAGTATTAATTTATAACTTAGATATGGTTCTGAAGTCACAGGGGATGGGGTGATACATGGTTATATATTTTTTATGCTTGGCGAATCAAAGCCGAAACAATACACACCAAGTTTGATTAAAATAAATGACATTTTGAACAGCATCTTTTCGGTCAAGAGATTCATTTTTAAAAATACTTTTTAGGTACATGTATTTATTGCGATAAAAAAGGAAAATACCCCATAGTATGTGGGAACGATGGATTTCTCGTGAAACTTTTCCTTAAGAAGTAAAATTAAGAAGTGTCCTCAGAACGTTACATGTACCAAGGATAATGATCAAATGACTTTGGCAAAAACAATAATTTTGTTTTCCATCCATGCAATTTTTGTACAATTCATAAGTATCCCTCGAGTAATCAAAAAATTTATGTGACATCGCAAAATTGCATTTTATTATACCTAATATTACTTTCATTACACTCATCATTGACGTTGAATTTATGCACAGATAACATATTGAAATTAAAATCTAGCTTAAAAAAATATATATATTTTTAATGCTTTTTGATTTATCCATCGTACAAATTTACCATAGCTTCAAAAAAGCATATTAGAAAAAAAAACAACACACAGACACACACACACACAAATAAAAAATAAAAAAGAAACAAAACAAAGAAAAAAAGAAAGGAAAAAAAACCTGTCACGTTTACAAAATATACTCACTGTGGAATTTCATTGTGTTATTTCTTTTCCAAACTAGATTTTCTCTTCTTTTAGGCATCGTTCCTTGTATATATATACATATATACGTATGTACACCTTACATTCAGCTCATTTTAAATCAAATTGCATTGTATAAACTAAAAGAATGAGTAAATTCTTGATTTATGATCACTTTGATCCCTTCTTATTGGAGGTTTGATGTTATCGGATATCTAATTACGTACGCGTGTAATTCTATATACGCCCCTTTGTCATAAAAGTATATAAAATATTTCATTTAGAAAGACAACGATTATTTGTCTTGGATTTATGTTCAGATAGATATATCAAAAAAGTTTCAGCTTTTTGAAGCTTTAATTTGAAGAAAGAATTAACAATCCAAAGTACATTATTAGTAAGCTATGGAAACTCCATGAATGATCCAAATGGTTCCCGACTTTGTAACAAGTAACATTTTTACTATCTCAAACCAATCTAAGGCATTTGTTTTATACTAAACCAGTCTAGACTGTCAAAGAGTACATATCATTGCACTCAATATAAAACTAGGGCTATTTTGCCTCCAAAACGACTTCTATATTAAATAAGAATAGACAATGTAAGCGTAACTTTCACACCTTCTTTTTAAATTAAATTTGCAACATTGGATGTTGCTTGCAAAGGCAACATAAAAGGTAAACACTTACCTATACAAATTATCTTATTTTATAAGTGGCTTTTATAAAGCGAATTGGTCTGCTTTGCAGCTAGTTTGGAATATGTTTTTCCAATTTGTTTCATTATAGAGCCAATATGAGACGATTTGCTGCTGGCTTTGATATATATCTCTAATAAAATCTGTTTTTGCTCTTTTAATTGTTGATCTCAAAAAACAAAAATATATCTAATTAGTTTTGTATAGGGGAATACTATCATAAGGTCTCCAACCCTGCCTTCAGGTTACAAACCCTAGAATCCCAGCTCTAAATGCTGTGCACTCGACTTCAGGCCCTAGGATCATGAAACATCTTATGCTTAAGTCAAGATATATATATATGTTGTACTAGAATTTGTTTAAGTCAAGTAGACAAAAATAAAAATATAATTTAATATTGTTTTACTAAAGTGTTGTTATCTGCAAGATTCATTCAATTAAGAGATAAATTTAATTTTTAAGATTTATAAGGACATGAACTACGACGCTTCATGACGGCATTGTTACAACGCACTTTGAAAAATTACGCACTTTGAAAAAATTTTTCAAAGTGCGTTAAGTTTTGGGACCAGGTTAACGCACTTTGAAAATTTTTTTCAAAGTGCGTTGAATTTGGGACCAAATCAACGCACTTTGAAAAAAATTTCATGAAACAAAAGGAATTAGACTTATATTTAAGAAAAAGACAACAGTATTATCCCCTCGCAACGTATGATGGGATATAGTGATGCAATTATGTGTGTTATTACTTTATGTGTATGTTAGTTTTTTCTGTGTGGAATAGACGTAATTTGTATCGGGATCGATGTCAAATGATTTACTGAACATGCTTTTTTGGAACTTTGCGGTGCCCTTACTTTGATGTGTTTCTTTCTAAAAACTGATGGATTGAAGAAAACCAAGAAACGGAAAACGAAGAAAAGACTGGTTGAATTAAGGTCTATCAGCTCAACTCTTTATCATTCCCACCCAGATATATCTATTTTTATAACTCGTTACCTTACAGGCACGTAGCATCGTTTTTGAAAGTGGGGGGCCAACCTGAGAAAATTTTTTTTACTTACCTAAAAAAAGTTGACAAGCAAAAAAAAAAAGAAAAAAACGCGAAAATTAAAAATTCCCCAAACTCGAAAATCCTATTTCGTGGGGGGGGGGGGGGGGGGGGGGGGGGGGGTAGTGGCCAACTTTTTTCACTTCCGAATTTTTTTCCTATATTTTCTTGCTATG
>NW_026920014.1:0-16183 GCF_032062105.1 Saccostrea cuccullata
CATAAAAGTCCTGGTATCTACTGTTCAAAAGTTGTGGCCAAGGTCAAAGTTTTTGAAAAGTAGGTCAAACTCCAAGGTCAAGGTCCAAGGGGCAAAGTGTTTGGTATTCAATGAAAGGTCTTCTCACAAGAATTATATATATGAAGTATAAAAGTCCTAGCCCTACCATTCAAAAGTTATGGTCAAGGTTAAATTTTTTTCATAAGCAAGGAAATCTCAAAGGTCAAGGTCAAAAGGTCAAAATTGTTGGTGTCCAATAAAAGGCCTTGCTACAAAGAATATATATGTGAAATATGAAAGTCCTAGTACCTACCATTCAAAAGTTATGGCCAAAGTAAAAGTTTGGAATTTTTGTGTAAAAGTGGGTCAAACTCCAAGGTCAAGGTCAAAATGTCAAATTTGGTGGTACCCAAAGAAAAGACTTGTTACAATGAATACACTTATAAAGTATGAAAGTCATAGCTCCTCTGTATCAAAAGTTATGGGCAAGGTTAAAGTTTTTGTGACGGACGGACAGACTGACGGACAGACGGGCAGACGAATGAGATTTAATGTCCCCTCGCTTTCGCGAAAGCGGGGGACAATAAATGCAAAAACGTATATACATGTATTATAAAATCATCAATATAACTCATTTTTAATGCTAAACGATATTGCTCGACTACTATGACGTGCTACAAAAGCACAGATGGTTACGGTACTCCATTTCTAAGGATAGTGTTTATTGCACACCCTGTCTGTAGTTTAGCAAAAAATGCAAAAGAGAGGTCATACTCAGGGAACCAACAGGGGACTGGAAAACCCTTAGCTCCCTAATTGCAAGGCATTTAAAACAATGCTTTACACACTATGGTAATTTAGAGGCAAGCAGATTCAAGTGTATTATTTCAAGTAAAGAAAAAAAATGATGAAAAATTAGCAAGGCTCATGATCAACAGATTCAAACCAATAGAAAATTTTGCGTATTCTCTTTGAGACTAAAGCATCCTGTGATAAACAGAACATCATGCAGAGAGTGATTTTTTGCAATGTTGGAATACATACAGAGCTCAAAGTAATCCAGACCTTGCTGCCCAATTTAACAAAGTAGGTGCACTTTCTTTGCTAGCAAACGAACGCACAGACAAAAATAATACAGAGCAGATATCTCTTTGTGTATGGGATTTTTGACAATTTTTTCATGGTTAAGGAAGAGTTCCTTGCCTTTGGCAGTTCAAAATCAACAGCAGGAGAAGTTTTGACAGAAAGTTTCATTCATTAGTTGAATGAAGTTGGAATTAATATAAACAATATAGTTGGTCAAGGATATGATGGGGTGTCCAACATGAAAGGACATCGTAAGGGTGTCCAAGGAAGAATCCGGGATTTGTATCCTAATGCAACTTATGGCCATTGTCACGCACACTTTGAACCTATCGACTGTACATGAGTCTTCTCAGCAAACAATCAGAAACATGATGACGATAGTGCAGGATATTGTCTAATCATCTTCCTGCTAGGCGAAGAAAATGTGCAAATTTCAGGAAAACCTAGATATTAACCAACATGAAGTTGTTAAAAGAAGAAAAAAAAATCAGATATCTCTGCAAAACAAGGTGATCAACACACAGATGCCCCCTTTAACCTTCGTAAGTACCTTTGATGTCATCGTTGATGCTCTAGGAGATGTTGAAGAAGGTGGGGATGGTAAGTCCAGGGGTATAGACTGCAAAGACTTAGTTATCAGTCTTGTTATTGGAGAACATGTTCCTCAGACATTGGTAAGGTTCCTGGCTTTCGTATAAAAAAATTTCAAGAACTTTTAAACAGGTTTAATGGTACCAACCATGTTTAATTCTGGTCCGTTAAACCCACCAGGTCAGCTTTAATTTCCTTTACGGATTTTGTCGAATCAATGCATTGTTTTCACAATTCTCAATGCATTTCCTATGTAAAATGTTGATAAAATGGACTTATATTATATTTAACCATCTCTAAAATCCACTTATTTCATAAAGTTTATGAATAAAATGCATTGTTGTATCTTCATTTCCGACGACAACTAGTTATTTTGGCTGTAAAAATCAAATATTGAACCACCCACAGAAATACCAGCACTGTTCTTTAATTTTGAGTTACTTCCCTTAACATCTAATTATTATTCAAAATGGTCGAGAGACTGGTTGAATGTTTCTATCATATAATTTACTTTATTGGAATCAAATTGTCATAAACAAATAAAGGCTTGGATTAATTATTAACTTTTATGTGAAGTTACTTCACATGACCTATAGAATCGTTCTCATGCGGTCTACCTTGCTATCACCACTTTCAGCATCTGTCCCATATTTGCCCTTCCGAGCATACATGCACCTATGGTAAATGACGACCTGCTGACCGTCTGTCCCCTTAACACAATGTACAAGAAAGGCATCACTGCTTTTCTTTTATTGTTGTAGATTTGATTCTAACCGTTGAAAAACACGTACGTGTTTTTGTTTAGTAATAAACGCTTTATTTGTTTTCACCGCTTAGAGACATCCAAACGGGAGACCACTCTCAATGACTGTTTTATAAGTGAAAAATCCCATGCATTAAACCCTACCTTGCCAATGATCTTATTATCTTTAGCCGGTGCTGAAACAGATGACAGAGAAAAACTTGAGGCTTGTTCATATTATTTTTAATTTGGTTTTGTTAATTTCTTTGAAAAAATAATATTATAACAAAAGCAGCCGTTTCATTCTCCTTCATATTTAATGAGATCACGAAAAGTATTCAAGCTCAAAAGTCCATTTAACAATACAAAATGGAAGCAGAGCATACGCGGACCTCCAAACATCAGAGAAGGGATCAAGTGCCATGGAGTGGGGGTTTTCTCCTGCTGACTGGTCACCCCCGCCGTGTGCTCCTTGTCATGATCGGGAAATAACGGGAAATTCCGCCGACAATTCAGTGTGTAAATAATGGCCAAACAACTAGTATAAAAATTTTACCTAGTTTTAGAAATTGTATATACGTAGAGCATACTCTTGTGTATCGAATCAACTGAGAGATATAAACTCCATATGCAAGTGATGAAGGTATTAATATATAATATTGCTGCATACATGTAAGTAAGGGAGGTTGAAAAGTTAAGGTCATCACGTTTATCTTAAAGCTTGGTTGATAGATTACCATTAACGTCTTTTGTAGAATATCCAAAATGAAACAGATGTGTCAGACTCTGTGGTACGTTTAATACCGGGATATATCGTATCGGCATAAACTGTTTTTCTTCTTTTCACGTATTTTTGGACAAAGTCTGCTTCATATGAATACAAGAATAGGTTTTCCTATAACAGGGCTCAATTGGTACCCATTGGTAATTCCAATAGACGTTGGAAGACCATGTGTCCAAAAAGCATAAAGATATTGTCAATCAGAAACCCAAGCTTCTTTTTAATGATAACTTTTCAAAGAACGTCTGTGTACAATCGGAATGTTTTCTTTAACAAAATAATTGTGCAAATGACCATGACAAGATAGTATTTTTACGAGTTCATATATTTTTTGAAAAAGCAGCTGCCAATGATATAAAAAAACCTGGACTTCAATTTATCGCGGGGAAATGGTGTATAAAGTTGAAAAGTCGTAGGTTTTAGGCTCTTGATTTTGGTAAAGTTTTGTGATGTCAAATTTTCCATGGAATGTTTAAAAATACACACATTATACTTGTATGTATATCATACTTTTATATCTAGCATATTCAAAAAACTCTAATTCAAATTTACACTAGCTAATTGTTGAAAAATCAATTTCCGCAAAATATCCATGATATCCTACACACCAAATAATACATTCACAGTACGTTTCATTCGAAAAATTTTCATTTACCGCATAAGCAGAATTTTTAGCAAGGACTTAATTTTGTCATTATTAGAGAGGGTTCTGAGATCGCTTAAATTAAATATCGTTAAAAATAAACTGTGTTTAATTTGTAATAGCTTCATTAGTGAGCATTTTTACATCGCTGAAATTGCGATTGGCTAAGATTTCCATTTATACAGGTATTTTTTCCTATACATGTATGTTTCTATGTAAAACATGTCGAGCTACTACAGGTACATTGTAACTCCATCCTACTCCGCAGGTCAAGGTCATACTGGTCCACCTGTAACACGTAAAAATCTGGCAGAAAATGTCTGCTATCACTCCGACTATTCGTAATTTAGCTGTTCTTTATCAGAAGGTTTAACACATTTTTAAATAGTAATTATGTATACATGTATTTTCTATGTAAAATTTTCAATCTCCTGTGTAGCCCTACCATATCTTTGCGGCCATAAACTAAACAAAATTGAATCTTCACTACCTGAGAATGCGTCCTTGTGTACATCAATATGTCAATTCATCACTTGGCTTGCTATTGTTTTTTTGTATATATTTTGATGATTTAAACTTGAATCACAGTCGATGCTCCTTATCATGGTGAGCCAAACAGAAAAATGCGTCAGCAATAAGGTTTGTATATAATGGCCAAACGATTTGTATGGAAAACGCCAGTCCGCAAATGCCTTAATTTAGACCACAGAACTTACGAAATGTTAATTTGTAACGAGACTATTGATATCTGTATTTCATCAACTTGCTTGTCAAAAGTTTGCCTCATTTCAGAAATTGTTGGTACCTACAATATGATCTTGCATTTTTTAATAGAATAAACTGGTAGACATTAAACTCATAAACTCATAAAAACAATCAAGCAGACTTACGCACTATACATGTCATGTATCTTTCAAATATACTTGTGTTTTGAAAATCAATAAGTTATTCGTTTTGAAAGCGTGAAGTAACATTGACATTCAACAGAATGTACGAAATAATTCAATATGTCTGAATAGTAAATACATTAGGTTAATTTGTTTCCTCTTTATAACTTAAAATTGTGAATTGTTAAGGTAAAATACATGTGTACACACGTGTAACGGTGTTTTTATCTTACAAACGTGATTTAATTTCAACATATTTTTGTACTGAGTAAAAAGGGAG
The DNA here is from genome assembly GCF_032062105.1 of Saccostrea cuccullata. Lineage (NCBI taxonomy): Eukaryota > Metazoa > Mollusca > Bivalvia > Ostreida > Ostreidae > Saccostrea > Saccostrea cuccullata. The sequence goes on from NW_026920014.1 coordinate 5,011, forward strand.
TTTGCACAAGTTCTAAAAACTTATTAGACCCTTACTCTATCTTCAAGGGTATGATAAGTTTCGATTGAATTTATTAACTGTATAATAGTATTTTAAGAATGTGATCTAAAACACCCTTAGTTAACCTAATACTGTTTCCAGATACAAGGAATCATTTTTGTGGTTAAAAGAATTTTTTGCAGAATAAAAGTAAACCTTCAGTGAATAAAGCAGGTATACTTCTCATCTTCCGAGCAATGTGAGTACCGCGACAGAGCTAAATTCTTGGTGTACACATTGTACACTTTACTTAAGCAATAATAATATACTGCCCACGTTAAATGTTTTTCAGTATATTTATGATGAAACTACGTTTTACATTTTAAAAGTGTATCTGTCTGTCTGTCTATGGCATTAGAACTTATCGTGAAGAGAAGTCAACAAGATATTTTATAAGATTAAAATATTTATCATTCATCGACCGATTTGCAAATGGAAATCTCTATACCCTACGTGATATGTCACACTCAATGTATTAAAGAATCATAAACCCTTCAGACATTTAAAAAGGTTACAAAGTCGAGTAGCCTTGTACCCTATTGAACATCTTTCATCCTCAAATTGTATTCTAAATAAAGCTGGATATATATAATTTGTCAACAAGCAGCTTTATTTTGTATTCTAAAATGTTTATTTTCTTCCTCTTTATGAAGTGTAAGAAAAAAAAATGAAATACTCAATTTTTTAAAAAATATTTATTTCTGAATATATACATTTTCCCCTATATATTCTGCTTTTATGAGCAACATATAGAGCGCATCATGACCACTCAACGACAGAATATATTTGCTATATTCCTTCCTTCTTTTAAATCTCTTTCATGTCCGATTTTCAAATCTTTAAATTTACAACTGCTTATTCATTATATGCATATTGACACAATTCTTAGACATGCCTTCAGTCAAAACCCAACATTGCTTCCAAATAACATTCTTCGGATGTACCGGCAATTCTCGAAGATAAGACTTCGATTCACCTTTGGTAGGTACATGGTCAGATTCTGTTAGACAGAATCAAACAAATTCATTAACTTTTTTCTTCAAATGACAATTCATAAAAATACGACGGAGGAATGAGGAATTTTTCTTCTTGATTTTCTTTGCAATTGTTGCAACACACGAGAACAGACATGATACCCCAGCATTGTCGTCAAAATGACTCTCAAAGTAGTCATGAAGTTGCATTTCGGTTGTTACTTTAATAGCTTCTGTTCTTGAGACGCCCCTAGCTTGTTTTTTGTTGGACATGATCCCTACCAAAACTATCGGAATGGAGTGTCCAAAAAACTGGCGAATTTCAGGAATCCAAACCGTCTGAACATTTTCAAAAGAAACTCGTTTCTGAACATCGTAGCAAATGATAATGACATTACTGTCCTTGAGAGCAAATCTCCGCATGCGGTCAAAGTCATGCTGTCCAGGCAAATCATAAATGGCAATGTTGGTTTTCTTTCCTCTACAGAATGTTTGACCTATGAAATTAAGTACGAGATTAGTACAATATTCATAATATAAGACAGGTAACCACATAAAAGTACAGTCATACAACATTTGTGAAAACTTAAAGGATCATGGAACTTACCATAGTAGTTGTCAAAAATGGTAGGGGTATACTTCGAATCACCTTTCTCTCCAACAAATACTTTAGACAAGTGCGTTTTGCCAACCCTGGCATCACCAACAATAGAACACTTCAAGTATGAGACTGACATTTTTGTGTTATGCTTGTGAATAAGAATAAGATGTATCACTTAAAATCCTGATTTTTATGGAATATTGTATATGTGGGCGTGTCTTCTACAGTCATACTCGATGCAGGTTCATTAAACCAAAAGAAAGACGAACGGAAGGGGTGTCAATAAATTGTAAATGAAATAGAAACTGACATTTCATGAACAGTATATATCTTTCAAAGTATTTCAAATATCATTAAAGAACATTACAAGCTTTCCTTATCGCAGTTAACCGACACATTAACTGTTGTAGACAGAATTATTACAATGGTACAATTACACGGCGGGTGTGACCGGTTAGCAGGGGATGCTAACTCCTGATGGCCCATCTCTGATGTTTCGGAGGTCCGTGTTTGCTCTACACCTATTTTGTATTGTTTTATGGACTTTGATATTGAATACTGTTCGTTATCTCCATATCCTTCTTGTAGATTATCTTCCATACCCGACAGATACGATGTGATGCACCGGTCTTTAAATGATTTCCATGCTTCAGTTTGGTAAAGGGACGCCCATTTAATTCTGAAGGGGATGGAGGAGGGCAGGCAATTTTTTTCCTAATCACATTATTCATTTCCATATCGATGAAGGACAGATTATTCATTTCTAATAAGATTAAGGACAGATTATTTTCTTCTTCACTGAAAAAAGTCTGATATGCAAAAAAACCCACCAAGTCTAAAACCCTTATTCGTTGAGGGGGAGGGGGGTGGGTGGGGTTGAAAGCACCGGTCAGGTACAGATTATTTATGTTCTGTCAAGTCGAGGACAGATGAAGACATATTACACAATGTATTTATTTCCAACATCTGCCCCTCACCTTTAGAATCAAATGGATTTCCCCTAATGAAACTGGGTTTTTCCGAGGCATATGTATTTATTATATGATTAAATATAATTATTATCTCTCTGATTGGCTGAGATCCTACAAAGTAGAAAATAATATACAATTATGGCCGTTTTTCTTTGCTTTTGTTTTGTTTTTGAAACCGAAGGGCGAGGTGAATATTGTATTTCGAAGGTGGCTATATCATCGTTCTGACTTAATTATACATCTTATGATTCAATTATTAAATGACAAGAGGCCCATGGACCACATCGCTCATATGAGCACATTGGCTACGAAAAAAAAAACAGTTCGGTATAGAAACGTTAACATGGAGGGGAGGGGGACTTGAATTTTAAACTATCTGATAATGCTTCCATTAAGATACGACCAATCATGGATTTGACGTTCTTAGAAAGCTAGACTTTTAAAGAATTTTCCTATATATGTATTATATAAAAGTTTGATACCTCATTGTGGCCCAGGGGTAACTTGAATCTGCACTACCCGAGGATGCTTCCATATAAATATGACTAATCATGGCTTTGCTGTTCTTGAGAGGACTTCTAACAATATTTTCCTATATATTTCTATGTAAAACTTGGACCCCCCCATTTTGGCCCCATCCCACCCCCAGGGGTCATGATTTCAACAAATAAGAATTTACACAACCTGAGGATGCTTCCATATAAATATGATCAATCATGGCTTTGATGTTCTTGAGAAGAAGATTTTTAAAGAATTTTCCTATGTATTACTAGTATGTAAAACTTTCATAGTCCATTGTGGCCCCTCTCTATCTCTGAGGGTTATGATTTGAAGAAACTTTAATCTACACTAACCCAAGGATGCTTTCGTATGAATATGACCAATCATGGCTTTGCTGTTCTTGAGAAGAAGAGTTTCAAAGAATTTCCCTGTGTCTTCCTATGTAAACTTGAATCTACACTACCTGAGGATGATTCCATAATTATAAGTTTCATCTTTCTTGGCCCAGTGGTTCTTGAGAAGAAGAATTTTAAAAGATGCCACTATTTTTTAACTAATTTATGATTACTTCCCCTTGAAAGAGGGCGTGGCTCTTCATTTGAACTTGAATTCCCTCCACACATACTTTGTGGTAAGTTTGTTTGAAATTGACCCAGTGGTTCTTGAGAAAAAGTCGAAATGTGAAAAAATGTTCAGACAGACGGACGCCGGACAAAGCTCACTTGAGTCTTCGGTTCAGGTGAGCTAATAAAATCTCAATAAGCAGTTCATGCAATCTTACTTGTTTACATTGTTAAGTCAAAGCCTAACACAATGATACATGTAGAAGCCGTGTTGAATATAAACATTACTTTTCGTATTAATTTGATTTAGCTCTACTGGTCAGACCAGCTGAGCTTATGGGATAGTAATGTGTCCGTCGTCCGTCCGTCTGTCTGTAAACAATTTTTCAAAATGCTACTCCTCTTGCAGTTTTGGTCTGATTTCCATATAACTTGGCACACAACTAAAGTAGAACTACACTAAGATATATGATTCTGTATATCAGTTTTTGATTTTGAGGAGCGGTGTTGCCGTGTTTACTAAAAACAGAAATTTCAGTGAAATACTTTCAAAATGCTATACTTATCCTATAGTCCAAAACATCTGACGTTTTCCGGGCTTTTTAAACGATTTAGATATTTATATGTACGTGCCATGAAAACGTTAGACTGGCGCCATTATGAAAACTGGAAATTTCGCCGTTTCCAACCCGAGTTGATTTTCAATACCTGCGAACCGAACTAAATGCCGAAATTATAATTTATCAATAGTAAAATGCTTCCAGTACTCACCAATATTGATGAAAAGAAAAGATCACTCCACATTTCGTTACATGACTTGAGAGATTTTAAAATGCACGAAATGAAGACATCTCGATAGTCTGATAAAATGTTTTCATCAGAATGTATATTTGATAAATGAACCATAAAAATGAAATAGGGAATTAATAAAAGTATTTTACTATTGACAACTTCTGAGTTTGATATTAAATTCCGTTTTCAAGTATCTAAAATCAACCCGAGAATGCCACCTCCGGTTGGAGGCAGCGAATTCCCATTTTTCGTAATGGCGCCGGTTCTTACGTTTTCCTGGTTTGTAAAAAATCAAAATCGAAAAAAGTCAGGAAAACGTCAGGTTTTTCGGACTTCTACAACAGTTTTCGTCTGATTTCAATATAACTTGGCACACAAGTAGACTACACTAAGATACATAATTCTGTGTATCGGTTTTTAATTTTCATGTCAGAACCGTGTTGCCGTGGTTACTAAAAATAGAAATTTCTGTGTAATACTTTCAAAATGCTTTTCCTCCTATAGTTTTATTCTGATTATAATATAATGTTGCCTTTGTGTTTTAAAGGTTTATTGCCGTTGCCCATAAATACGCTTACATATGTTTCTGGCTAAAGTCTCATCACATTTACATTTTTACACGGACTAGAAGGATTTCCAACACTATCGACATTATCATTACATCCATAGGGAAAGGCTGTCCCTAGTTTTCTAATCCAAAATTCTTCTCGTTATCAACAGAAAGGTGTACTCAGTGATGGATTATTGTGTGGTGGTAAACCTTTTTTTAGAATTCTAACTTTCATTGACAAAATGGAATGATCAGGCAAAAAGGGTGTTGCAGAAACTCGCTATTATCATATTCTCCCTCACTGTGTTCGTCCGAATATCAAACAATTATGTTCTAACCATGAAATAATAAGATAAAGACTTGTATGTTAGGAATGGTACTCGCTATAACCTTTTTATTTTGCGTTACATAATATAATTATAGTAACGATTTATTATATTATAAATGACTGTTTCATTAATCAATATATTCAGAAACTTCTTCCTTTTAAACCACAAACCACCTTCTGGTGTATATTGTCGTGATTGTTACTACGTACACTTGCCCATGGGGAAACAACGATCTATTTACAGTTCATAAAAACCATTCTGGTGATATTCACAATTAAAACTGTCCGAGCTAGGTCATTCTAATTGCCCCAATGCTGTCCTTGAAACTCTCCAGGCTAGAGGCGCTGACAGCAGTAGATGGTAGGTTGTTCCATAGTGTTATTGCTGATGGAAAGAAGGACTGCTGATGACCCTGAGTTCTGGAGTAAGGGAGCAAGAACCTGATGTTATAGCCCCCTGTTGTTCAGTTAGCTCCCCTTGGTACAAGGTAGTTTTGCGTTTGTATTGCGATAAGACGGTGAACAATACGATAAAGCATGATGACCTTTGCTTTATGTCTTCGCTCCTGTAGTGTTGGCCATTGTAGATCTTCGAGCGTCCTAGTCAACTGCTAGTTGTTCTATAATTCCCGGTAACGAAGCGTGCTGCTCGCCTTTGTACCATTTCCTGTTCATAGATGTTTTTCTGAGTTACTGGGTCCCATATGATGGAAGCATACTCCACTATTGGTCTTGCTAAGGTGGTGCAACACTGCGCCTTGATAGTGCTAGGGCATGTGCTGATGTTGCTTCTCAGAAAAGCAGTGATGTTGTTTGCGTTCTTTGTAATTGTTCCAATGTGTTGATTCCATGATAAGTTGCTACTGATGTTAAGGCCTAGATATTTTGCTGACTTTACTGTGGCTAGATTCTTTCCATGGATGGTGTAGTTTCTTATTATCGGTTTTCTTTTGTTGGTCACACGCAGCACTTCACATTTATCTGGGTTGAATGACATTAACCAATCGTTTTCCCATGACTGCAGTCTATCAAGGTCTTGTTGGATGTAATTGGTGTCTTCTTCTATACTGATCTTTCTGTAAAGTAAACGGTCATCCGCAAAAAGACGGGCTGTTGATGTTACTCTTTCTGGAAGATCGTTAATGTAAATTAGGAAGAGAAGTGGGCCAAGCACCGTTCCCTGTGGGACCCCTGATGTGACGTCTGATGTTCTTGATGACTTCCCGTCTAAGACGACCTTCTGAGTACGACCATTAAGAAAACTGTAGATCCACTCTAATGCCCTGCCTCTTATACCATAATAGTAACACTTGCTTAGGAGTCTTTAATGGGGCACCTTATCAAAGGCTTTGGAGAAATCAAGAAGGACACAGTCCATTTGGTCTCCACTATTCAATCCATCGGCTAGCTCTTGGAGTGTTATGATGAACTGGGATTCACAAGATCTTTGTTTGCGAAACCCGTGTTGGTAATCCGATAATATTCCATTTGCCTCAAGGTGTGTGATGATATTGCTGTGTAATATATGCTCCATTAATTTGCAACAAATAGATGTTAGGGAGACTGGTCTGTAGTTTGAAGCCTTTCCTCTGTCTCCTTTTTTAAATAATGGTGTTATGAGGGCCTCTTTCCATTGATCAGGTATCTTTCCTTGTTGTATGGAAGCATTGAATATGGTGGTAAGTATAGGTGATATTTCATTTGCTAATTCTTTCAGTAATTTCCCTGGGATGTTGTCTGGACCAGTGGCCTTGTATGGATTGATGTTCTGTAGGAGCTTCAGGACACCGGCCTGGTGAACTGTGATGTCTGGAACAGGTGAGTAAGGGCTGTTGGGTTTCTCAGGTAAGTTGGAGTTATCTTCTTGCGTAAATACTAAAGTAAACTGTTCGTTCAAAATATTGGCTTTAGTCGTGGTGTCACTATGAAATATCCCCTCTTTACGCAATGGCGCTACTCCGGATGTTTCCATTCTCTTGCTTTTGATGAGTCCCCAAAACCTTTTTGGATTGCTGGCATTATCCTCGCTAAGCATGTTGGAGATGTACGAGTTGTATGTTTCTGTACATTTCTTCTGAGTTTCTTTCTTAATTTCCTTAAAGTTATCCCAGTCTTGTTTTCCACTTCTCTTGGCTTTGTTGTAGCACCGCTTTTTTTTTCTTTTTTGATAGTCTTTTCACTTTCCGGCTGATCCACACCTGGTGAAATCTTTCACTAGTGAATTTTGATGGTACATGTTTCTCCATTAAGGTGGCACACTTTTCTGTGAAGTTGTTCCATAGGATGTTTACATCAGTAATTTCAGAATGCTTTATATAGAATTCCTCTGCAAACTGTCCCATGGCTGTACGGAGGTTTGAGATATCTGCATTCTTCCAAATGTATATCTTCCTGCTAGCTGGTTTCTGATATTTGGCTTTGCTGAGGGTTTCTCTGTATGCAATTGTATCATGGCCGCTTATGCCTGGTATACCTACACACCTGTGAACTAGGTTAGGACGATTTGTTAGAAAAATTTCTAAGGTTACTTCGTCTCTAGTTGGAAAGTTAATAATTTGATGGAGTCCTGTGTCTGATTTTGTGGCAATGAAATGCTCATTGATATCCTTTGGATACTTGTTACTAGTAATGGTGTCGTTTTCCCAGTTAATATCTGGTATGTTTGCATCTCCACCTATCCATATTGTTGAGGATTTGTATAAATCTGTAATCCGTCTGATATCACTGCAGATTGTTTGAGTATGGGAGTAGTCTCTGTTTGGTTGTCGATATAATGAAGCAACCACAATGGATGATTTGTCTGTCCCTTCAACTTGCACAGCCACAAGCTCACTGTTAAAGTCAATATCCACTTGACTACTTATGTAATTTGACTCAACAGCTATTAGTACCCCGCCATATCACTAACCAAGTGTCTCTGATCATGAAACGTCTTTGCAAAGCCAATTCACTTAAACGTACATAAAATACTAAATACCTAATGTTCATCATTTTTTTAAATATATGTGGGGGGGATAATCGAGCAGGGATATATATGTGTCACGTGATAAGATTGTCATGCAACAAAATTATTTTTATGATCTATTTGTGGTTGTGTTAGAAAGTGCACATGGGGAAATAAGATGTTATTATTTTATTAGTTCAGTAAAATAATTCTCAAATGATTACATTATAAAATCATGAGTAAAATATTTTAAAAACTTACTTTAAACGTGTAATTACACACTCTCAGATAATTGATAATTTAGTTAAATATAAAGATTCACACACACATGTATACGAAAGGAAAAATATAACGTGGTAAAATTGTGGAAAAAATGTCTTTGTTCTATTTCAGCTTTGTCCTTTTTTTCTTTGAAAAGGTACCCCTACTTGTTTCCTATGTATAAAAAAAATTAACACATTCAAAAAACTAATGAAGCCTTAAAATTGAATGGATTTGCAGCATTTCCGAAGAGTAGAATGGGTTTTCTTAAAGAATTTGAAAATCCTTTTTGGGTTGGGTATAAAACAATGAATTAAATTTTAGTTCCTTCATTAGATTTAATTTTAAAAAAAACGGCACCTTCTTGTATATAGCCAAAACAGCCAAATTATCAGATCACATATGAACTGGGAATCTTAGTGAAAGTTAACCTTTTTATTTTATCATTTTTTAAATTCAGCCTCGCATGTTACATATCATATATAAGATATATAAAAAATAAGTAGAATATTTTCTACCATTCACTCATAAATCTTGGCTAAGTAATAGTGAAGGTGAATGGAAAAATCAAGGAAAAAATCTGTGATATATAACTACTAACTTCTTGACAATCTCTCTCTCTATCTTTTTAATAAAAACATATTTAAGTCAGACGTACAAATACTTTTTTTATTTAATTATTCTGGGAAACGTTTTATCCCCCTTCTTTGTCTCTCTCTTTCAATTTTTCCACTTGGCAAAAAATAAACTTCAATGGCAAATTGGGGCAGCTTCCAATATTGTTCCTCATCGTGCTTCATATACTGTTGCATTTGAGAAAAATAAATATCAGTTTCTGTAACATAAAATTCTTCCTATACCAAAAGAACTAAATGCTTCAAAGAAAACGAAATGATCGGACATGCATGTAAATCCCTAATCCGACAAAGACAACTTTTTGAAATCACGCCAATGCTGATTCGGTACACTCGTCACAAACCCAAGTGGATAAGAAACAACTGCCAAGCAAAGGCATTCTGTGATATATCTTATGATTTAATTTGCATGGTCTGCGTCAATGTCTGTTTTCACTTTCGATTATTGGAATAAAATGAAAAGTCAGCAGTATAACTATAAAAGAAAGAAGAATTTATGTCCATAACACTAAAGTATTGCAATCATGAGTATTAAAATCACAGTGTCTGTGGAAGATTCCCGATATAACATTGTAGTCATAGGACTGGGGACACCGTATTTCTATCTTATTCACTTCTTGACGCTTATTTGTGCAATATGTAGCATCATATCGGCACTTACTATTCTTGTGATATCTTTCAGTTCTAAACCTGCGCGCACTTTTTTCAAATCATGGTCAAAGTGCGAATGCTTTGTCGTTTATTTGGCTTTGTGTGATGGAATACAAAGCCTAGTAGCGTATATGGATCACATTCAAATGGCCATCGCTAAAGACCATGTTCATCCGATTGAGCTGTGCGAATTCTATGGATTCGTCATATTTCTATTTTGTGCCTCCCAAATGTTGCTTGTATCTCTTATTGCAATGAATGCATTTGCTCTCATGAAATATAATAAAAATATTGATCTTGCAAAGTGCGATTGGAAACTTCATTTGCTAAAATATGGCTTCCCTTATTTTGGATGCATTGGTGTAACTTTTGCAGATGAAATCGGACCCATGGGTTCCATGTAAGTTGTGACACGTTTTGGTCTATTTCAAAAATTGGTTTCAAAAATATTGTTAATTAAGAAAACATCTCCAGTACGTAGGTGAGCAGATTGCTAAAATCAAGGAAGATGTTTGAAATATCAAATTTTACTAGCTTTGGATGTTTTTCATGATGTGATCCAGAAGGTACACTAACAAATCTCTGAAGCAGAATTTTGAATTTTTTTTAAAAATTCAAAACCAGGACTACAATACAAGAATGGGAGAGAATGAGTGTTTCATATTTATATTCTATTCACTGGCATAGATAATAACTAGAATTCTAAATTCGCATAAGAGGTCGCTTTGTATTTATCAACAAAGATTTCATTCGAAAATACTAGTATGGCTAAGGTTTGACGTTTTTTTTTACTTGTTTTCCAACTCTTAGGTGTGGAGTGGTAGGGACGATCTCCTACATGTACCTGTTTTCCTCTGCGGTACCGGTACTGGTTATTATGATATAAAACACCTTTCTTTACGCACTTACATGGTACAAAGTCAGAATGGAGACAAAATGAATAAATGGTGAGTTACTTAATATCCTGCAAAAATTATGAAAATATTGTACTACTATGGACCCTTTTGATTGTAAACATAGTGGAATAAAGACTATGGCATAAAATAATGTGTAAGACAACGAGATAATTTTGATTTTAGCTTCTCCATCCTCAACTTTCCTTATTTATATAATAATTGTCCAATATAATATATTCCGTCTACTTCATCTACATGTAGGAGTCACGAATGGTGCATGTATATTCGATGAACAGGGGATGCTTACTCTTCCTTAGCACCTGATACCAACTCTGGATTTTCCGGCGTTCCATGTCTTAAGGGGACGAAGGATGTATGGTCACGTGACTCAGTTGATTTACGTCATAATCTCTGATAAAATATGTATAAAACGAGATTGAAACCACAGTACTTGTATATTTTTTTTG
>NW_026920015.1:0-16174 GCF_032062105.1 Saccostrea cuccullata
TGCCATTTCCTGGACACTTTTTCTTTAGCATGTGATGCAAGAGGGGTTTTCATTTATCATGATAAATATCTTGAAAGTTGAAAGGGGTTTTAACTTTGCAAAAGAGTTATAGGTATATAAAACCAAGTGAAAAAGAGATAAAATGGAATTTCACAGAACATGAAAAATAGGGGAGTATGTGATACATGTGAGTACATTTCACCAAGATGTGCACTTTATATTTGACTTTTTACATATAACTGTATTTAAAATAGATTAAAATTACCATTTAACACTTTTTTGATGGTGTATTGATCATTTGGAGTTGTAAGAATTGCTTTTGTTTTATGTGGAACAAACAATATGGGGTTAAGGTGGTTGACCGAGAATTGGTGAGGTCTCTTATTTGGCCATAACTTTTTTATTTTTCAATGAATCAAAACATATTTGGTATATTTTTACTCAGAATTGCATGTTCTTTCTGAATTGAGCAAGGTTTGTTAATTGCAAGACAAACTTTGAAAGTTAAAGGTGGCAGAGGATAGTTTCGAATAAAGTACCGGTCAAAAAATAGAAAAAATAGAGAAACCTGAGGTTTGAATGCATATTATAGGTAATTTTATAGCTAGAATATTTTATGGGTGCATTTGGAGGGAATTGGTGGCCTTGTATATTTTATTGAAATATGACACTTTAGTGTCACTACTACTGTATATGGGATATGGACTAGAAATACGAAACTAAGCTCAAAACTCGCTCTACCGGTATTTCACCAGAAAAGCGGGGTGGGTTCACAGGATGAATTGTAGCTTGAAAACGAGGTGGTTGAGCCCATATCTCTTGCTGTTCATTGGTATGTACAAATGTTATTCTGCAATTTGTGTGGTAGCTTAGGTCAGGCGCACGGGCCTGGAAGCAGATGCGGCTGCGGCGAAATAGTGAAAATAGGCTTGATTCACATGAAATTTTGAGATTGTCCCTGCGCCATCTTTAGGGCTCATTGTGTAAGTTGTACATGTTTTATTCCTAAAAGCTTCAAATTTCTCAAGGGACTACATCATACTATTATTACATGTAGAGGGAATTTAAAATTTTTCAATGCACATTTTTAAAGCAGCTCAATATTAAGTAAACCGTCAGTCAAACGTTTTGATTGCAAAAAAAACTATCCTCTGCCACCTTCAAGAATGCATCAATTTTTAGAAATGTGAATTTTAGTCTGATTTTTATACAAAAGGGTTTATTATGTATGTCAATTTAAAAAAATACTTTGTTTCTGTTATTTAAAATCTGTACAGTTAGGTATATTCACTAAAAAGCAAGGGGGGTTACTCTTTTCCAGCATACATTTTTAAAGACTTTGAACCATCAGCATAATAAATCATATAAGATTTAGGCATTTTTTGCCAGAGAATAAATTAATTGTTTGAATTTGATACTTTGGGTATTGTCGCATAATTAAAATCATGTCTTGCTTTAATTAATTAAATCTAATTAAAATTTAAGTGTATTAATTAGTGCGATATCACTGAAATTACATATATTTGCCATTTTTTCAACCTAATTTACTAAATATAATTATTTTGAAAATAAAAATCAGTCAGCATACCTAAATGTCACTAAACCTAACCATATATAGTACAAAAAAACTTTTTTTGCTTTATTTTTCCAAATTTAACCTATTCTGTTATTGATATTTTCATGAAATATGCCCCCCCCCCCCTTTTCAATTTTTAAATTTATCTATATTTAAATGTGACAGAATCTAAATTTTTCAATGGTTTGCTATAAAATGACTATTTTTCTTTGAATAATAACAAAACAAAGAGTTTATATTGCATATTTAATGAAGTAATATCAATAAAATGTGCATTCTCATGTAATTATTGAATTCTGCTAGGCCCATATAATCTGCCCACAATTGCCCAGGATGGACAGAATAATCACTTTTAGTATTCAGGAGAATGAAATGTATGTATTTGATTACTCATAACTGTTAAAAGTGAATATCAGACACTTAGAAAGAATTCAGCTAGGACAAACAAATTTTTACAGTGCATTTTCATTACACTGAAGAAATGGCTGCAGGGGTAGGGTGTTGAACAGCCATTTCCTGGACACTTTTTCTTTAGCATATGATGCAAGAGGGTTTTTTGCATATCATGATAAATATCTTGAAAGTTGAAAGGGGTTTTAACTTTGCAAAGAAGTTATAGGTATATAAAACCAAGTGAAAAAGAGATAAAATGGAATTTCATAGAACATGAAAAATAGGGGAGTATGTGATACATGTGAGTACATTTCACCAAGATGTGCCCTTTATATTTGACTTTTTACATATAAATGTATTTGAAATAGATTAAAATTACCATTTAACACTTTTTTGCTGGTATATTTATCATCTGGAGTTGTAAGAATTGCATTTGTTTTATGTGTAAGAAACAATATGGGGTTAAGGTGGTTGACCGAGAATTGGTGAGGTCTCTTATTTGGCCATAACTTTTTTATTTTTCAATGAATCAAGACATATTTGGTATATTTTTACTCAGAATTGCATGTTCTTTTTGAATTGAGCAAGGTTTATTACTTGCAAGACAAACTTTGAAAGTTAAAGGTGGCAGAGGATAGTTTCGAATAAAGTACCGGTCAAAAAATAGAAAAAATAGAGAAACCTGAGGTTTGAATGCATATTATAGGTAATTTTATAGCTAGAATATTTTATGGGTGCATTTGGAGGGAATTGGTGGCCTTGTATATTTTATTGAAATATGACACTTTAGTGTCACTACTACTGTATATGGGATATGGACTAGAAATACGAAATAAGCTCAAAACTCGCTTACCGGTATTTGGCAGAAAAGCGGGTTGGGTTCACAGGATGAATTGTAGCTTGAAAACGAGGTGGTTGAGCCCATATCTCTTGCTGTTCATTGGTATGTACAAATGTTATTCTGCAATTTGTGGTAGCTTGTCAGGCGCACGGGCCTGGAAGCAACGATTGGCTGCGGCGAAATAGTGAAAATAGAACATAAAATTTTGAGTTTTAGGGCTCATTGTGTAAGTTGTACATGTTTTATGTTAAAAGCCCAATGTCAAGGGACAAATTTATTATTGGGGAATGTAAAATTTTTCAATGCACATTTTAAAAGCAGCCACATATTGGTCGCAAACGTTTTGATTGCCCAATGTCAGAGAACGATAATTTTGACGTTTTCCAACGTTGGGCCATGTTGTCATTTAAAAAAATGTTGGCCCAATGTCGGAAAATTTATATTGGGTATATTCCTAATTTTGCTCATCGGCGCAACGTTGCACCGACATGTTGGCGCTACGTTGGCCCAATGTCATACAAAATTTACAATTCTGATGTTTAATGTAGGCTTTGAACCAATTTGTGCACCTAATATCGTTACAAGATTTCAAACAATGATAATTCATTTTTGGCCCAATGAGAACAAATTTGTGCACAAGGTTTGAATTTGAATTTGGAAATATAAGAAATCCAAGGAATATAAATGAAAACTGAAATAATGATAACATCACAATTTATAATTCAAATTATATTTCAAAATTAAAAAATTTACAATGTGTTTTGAAACAAATATTACATATACACTGTACAATGTAAGCACATTTTTTCAAAGTATTTTCACTAATTGACATTTCTTTTAATAAAACAAATTTCTTTTTTTAAAATATATTTGACTTAATTTTGAAGGTCATTGCATACAAAACTTCCAGTTACCCATGTACATTTACCTACAAAGTTAATGAAAAGACTAGAGTGACAAACCATGTATTAAGTACAAAATATCCACTACACAACTATATTAATAAAAAAGACATAAAATCAACACATGCTATTTTCACCGAATATGATCTTAATTAAGTTTCCGAAAAATTTTCCTCCTATATCATGAAATTCACAATTTAAATAATGTTAGATAGCCAAATAAATGTCATGTCACCGGATTCACTTTTTTCAGAAAGTTTTTAATTTATAGACACTTAAACTTTTAAATCTGAAGAAAAGATACCATTAGGATGTATTTTCAATGGCATATATAAACAAAAATATATGACAAATAATAAATAAAACTGTAAAGACAATTGGTTATTTTTCAGTATTGAAATTAAGTGTTTTTATTTAGGCAAAATTAAAGGGCATTTATATTGCGGAATGGATTTAGAGATGTAGGGTAAAAATAGGTCTATCAATTAACATATGTACATTTTCTAGATGTAACTGTGATTTACGCTAATTTGACAATTTTTTTTTTTTGGGGGGGGGGGGGCCGGGTGCTGCGCCCCCCTTAAATCCGCCACTGTTTAGATTACCTGTGAATCCATTGTTAATTTTTAGGATAAGGAAATTAAGAATATAAATCACTTTAGTATGCAATATTTTTTATTGCTAAAAGATACAAGTTAATAAAAACAATGTTAGGTTATTGTGTTACTTCATAACTGTTATTTTTAAAGCTGATTATCAGCGCTGTGGGAATCGTCTCGGGCACAGTCCACTGAATGCAAAAAATAATCAAAATAAGTGCTGAAAATGATCTTGAACATGCATTTTAAATATATACTATTACATTGTACAACTACTGAATACTAAAAGAAATGGCTGAAATCCATCTTTATGAGAGATGTTTAGAAGTGTTAAATTATTATAACAAAACTGAAATAGCGCTTAGCCTTTCAAACGATTTCACTGCCAGGCATTTTATGTGATGCAAGAGTAGCAGAAGCAATTATTCATATGTTATTTTGTAAATGATAAATAAAATGTCTTCATCTTCTGTCAAAAAGAAATTTGAAAGTCATGGGACACTCTCTTTAACTTTGTACAACAAGACCAAAAATATAAAACCAAGTTGTTTAAAAAAGAGATAACGTAATTGTAATTTCACAGAGAAAAACATGTTAAAAATAGTTTTGGTAAGGGTTAAATGTTATAAATGTAAATAAACATTTAACCAAGATATTTTTTTATATTTGACTTTTTACATATAACTGTATTTAAAATAGATTAAAATTACCATTTAACATTTTTGATGGTGTATTGTTCATTTGGCACGTTGCAAGAATTGCTTTTGTTTTATGTGGAAAAAACAATATTGGGGTGAAAGGTGGTTGGCCTTGAAAAATTGGTGAGGTCCATTTGGCCATAACTTTTTTATTTTTCAATGAATCAAAACATATTTGGTATATTTTTACTCAGAATTGCATGTTCTTTCTGAATTGAGCAAGGTTTGTTAATTGCAAGACAAACTTTGAAAGTTAAAGGTGGCAGAGGATAGTTTCGAATAAAGTACCGGTCAAAAAATAGAAAAAATAGAGAAACCTGAGGTTTGAATGCATATTATAGGTAATTTTATAGCTAGAATATTTTATGGGTGCATTTGGAGGGAATTGGTGGCCTTGTGTATTTTATTGAAATATGACACTTTAGTGTCACTACTACTGTATATGGGATATGGACTAGAAATACGAAACTAAGCTCAAAACTCGCTCTACCGGTATTTCACCAGAAAAGCGGGGTGGGTTCACAGGATGAATTGTAGCTTGAAAACGAGGTGGTTGAGCCCATATCTCTTGCTGTTCATTGGTATGTACAAATGTTATTCTGCAATTTGTGTGGTAGCTTAGGTCAGGCGCACGGGCCTGGAAGCAGATGCGGCTGCGGCGAAATAGTGAAAATAGGCTTGATTCACATAAAATTTTGAGATTGTCCCTGCGCCATCTTTAGGGCTCATTGTGTAAGTTGTACATGTTTTATTCCTAAAAGCTTCAAATTTCTCAAGGGACTACATCATACTATTATTACATGTAGAGGGAATTTAAAATTTTTCAATGCACATTTTAAAAGCAGCTCAATATTAAGTAAACCGTCAGTCAAACGTTTTGATTGCAAAAAAAAAAACTATCCTCTGCCACCTTCAAGAATGCATCAATTTTTAGAAATGTGAATTTTAGTCTGATTTTTATACAAAAGGGTTTATTCATGTATGTCAATTTAAAAAAATACTTTGTTTCTGTTATTTAAAATCTGTACAGCTGGGTATATTCACTAAAAAGCAAGGGGGGTTACTCTTTTCCAGCATACATTTTTAAAGACTTTGAACCATCAGCATAATAAATCATATAAGATTTAGGCATTTTTTGCCAGAGAATAAATTAATTGTTTGAATTTGATACTTTGGGTATTGTCGCATAATTAAAATCATGTCTTGCTTTAATTAATTAAATGTAATTAAAATTTAAGTGTATTAATTAGTGCGATATCACTGAAATTACATAAATTTGCCATTTTGTCCACCTAAATTACTAAATATAAATATTTTGAAAATAAAAATCAGTCAGCATACCTAAATGTCACTAAACCTAACCACATATAGTACAAAAAAAACTTATTTTGCTTCATTTTTCCAAATTTAACCTATTCTGTTATTTATAATTTCATGAAATATGCCCCCCCCCCTTTTTAATTTTTAATTTATCTATATTTAAATGTGACAGAATCTAAATTTTTCAATGGTTTGCTATAAAAGGACTATTTTTCTTTGAATAATAACAAAACAAAGAGTTTATATTGCATATTTAATGAAGTAATATCATTAAAATGTGCATTTTCATGTAATTATTGAATTCTGCTAGGCCCATATAATCTGCCCACAATTGCCCAGGATGGACAGAATAATCACTTTTAGTTTTCAGGAGAATGAAATGTATGTATTTGATTACTCATAACTGTTAAAAGTGAATATCAGACACTTAGAAAAAATTCAGCTAGGAGAAACAGATTTTTACAGTGCATTTACATTACTCTGAAGAAATGGCTGCAGGGGTAGGGTGTTGAACTGCCATTTCCTGGACACTTTTTCTTTAGCATGTGATGCAAGAGGGGTTTTCATTTATCATGATAAATATCTTGAAAGTTGAAAGGGGTTTTAACTTTGCAAAAGAGTTATAGGTATATAAAACCAAGTGAAAAAGAGATAAAATGGAATTTCACAGAACATGAAAAATAGGGGAGTATGTGATACATGTGAGTACATTTCACCAAGATGTGCACTTTATATTTGACTTTTTACATATAACTGTATTTAAAATAGATTAAAATTACCATTTAACACTTTTTTGATGGTGTATTGATCATTTGGAGTTGTAAGAATTGCTTTTGTTTTATGTGGAACAAACAATATGGGGTTAAGGTGGTTGACCGAGAATTGGTGAGGTCTCTTATTTGGCCATAACTTTTTTATTTTTCAATGAATCAAAACATATTTGGTATATTTTTACTCAGAATTGCATGTTCTTTCTGAATTGAGCAAGGTTTGTTAATTGCAAGACAAACTTTGAAAGTTAAAGGTGGCAGAGGATAGTTTCGAATAAAGTACCGGTCAAAAAATAGAAAAAATAGAGAAACCTGAGGTTTGAATGCATATTATAGGTAATTTTATAGCTAGAATATTTTATGGGTGCATTTGGAGGGAATTGGTGGCCTTGTGTATTTTATTGAAATATGACACTTTAGTGTCACTACTACTGTATATGGGATATGGACTAGAAATACGAAACTAAGCTCAAAACTCGCTCTACCGGTATTTCACCAGAAAAGCGGGGTGGGTTCACAGGATGAATTGTAGCTTGAAAACGAGGTGGTTGAGCCCATATCTCTTGCTGTTCATTGGTATGTACAAATGTTATTCTGCAATTTGTGTGGTAGCTTAGGTCAGGCGCACGGGCCTGGAAGCAGATGCGGCTGCGGCGAAATAGTGAAAATAGGCTTGATTCACATAAAATTTTGAGATTGTCCCTGCGCCATCTTTAGGGCTCATTGTGTAAGTTGTACATGTTTTATTCCTAAAAGCTTCAAATTTCTCAAGGGACTACATCATACTATTATTACATGTAGAGGGAATTTAAAATTTTTCAATGCACATTTTAAAAGCAGCTCAATATTAAGTAAACCGTCAGTCAAACGTTTTGATTGCAAAAAAAACTATCCTCTGCCACCATAGCGAACGACGGTAAAAACCTAAATGTAAACTATAGTGCATCAAAAGTTATTTAGTAGCATTTGAATAGAATGTGAACATAAAATTTCAATAAATATTTTTTTTTATCGATAGAGACGATAGATTGTAATTCTTGACATCAGCAGTGTTCGGGAAACGCTACACGCCTACAGTACCTGGGTTTCCGCATCTATAAGTGGTTCTTTACAGTAGTACTGTCCCATCAGCAGGTCTTCACATTTCAGATTACTGGCTGCTGAATTTTCATAGTGAAGTATAAAACACGAAATCACTGTGAACATCACGAAATTCCATCTTACATGAGGCAGAAAATGCATTGTGATTAGTGTAGTGTTACAATTTTGTTTACACCGGAAAAAGATATAAATGGTATGCCGTGCCCGATGGGAAATGTACTGGGTTTTTGGGGGGTGGGGGTGTCATTCGTTTTTCGTTAAGCTGTGAAGAATTGTGATCCTCCGCTTTCAGCCTCCAAATATTCTGGAAAACCATATCATCAAAGTTAAATTTTTGAAAATTGGGTCAAACATGAAGGGATCAAAATCACTATAGCATGCTCTACAACATCTTGTCACAACCCCTCAATCAAAAGTTATAAGGAAAGATACACATTTTTTCAAAAGTAGAATAAATTCAAAGTGAAAGGTAACAGTGTAAAAAGTCATCGTATAATTAAAAACTTAAGGTTTTTTCACACTGGTAACTTACAAGTCATTAGTGTAATATGAAAGCAGGGATATATATATATATATATATATATATATATATATATATATATATATATATATATATATATATATATATATATATATATATATATATATATGTATTAACATGTTAGTATATATAGGCCCCTGATGAAAGCACCACCTTTCTCTCTTAAAAGTTATGACCAATTTAAAATAATCAGTAATAATTTAATTTCACTTGTAACACGTCGTTTGATTGGATAAAAGATTTTATCCATTTTGTATAGCATAACTTGCCTACGTCACAATGAGTTACGTCAAAAAACGTATTACTCCGCTTGACGTTACATTTAAAATTTAATTAATGTAAATCCTTATTCTAAGGGAAAATTGTCTCATTGTCTGCACTGAAATTAAATTATAAGGAATGCATGAAGCTTATTTCAACTTATATTATACGATATAACAAAACTTGGGGCGGTTTACGCTTTTTTATAAACCGCTTCGCGCTCCGTCTCTCCGTCTGTCTGTCAGTCTGTCAGTCTGTCCGTCCGTCACAAAAACTTTAACCTTGCCCATAACTTTTGATTCAGTGAAGCCATGACTTTCATATTTCACATGTTTATTCCTTGTGACAAGACCTTTCTTTGGGTACCACCAAATTTGACCTTTCGACCTTGACCTTGGAGTTTGTCCCACTTTTGCACAAAAAATTCAAACTTTTACTTTGGTCATAACTTCTGAATGGTAGGTACAAGGACTTTCACATTTCACATATGTATTCTTTGTAGAAAGACCTTTTATTGGATACCAACAACTTTGACCTTTTGACCTTGACCTTTGAGATTTCCATACTTTTGAAAAAACTTTATCCTTGACCATAACTTTTGAATGGTAAGGGCTAGGACTTTCATACTTCATATATATAATTCTTGTGAGAAGACCTTTTATTGAATACCAAGAACTTTGCCCCTTTGACCTTGACCTTGGAGTTTGACCTACTTTTCAAAAACGTTGACCTTGGCCACAACTTTTGAACAGTAGATACCAGGACTTTCATATTTCACATATGTATTCTTTGTGGCAAGACCTTTCATTTGATACCAACAAACTTGACCTTTAGACCTTGACCTTGGTGATTTTTTGTACTTACGAGAAAACTTTAACCTTGACCATAACTTTTGAATGGTAAGGGCTATGACTTTCATACTTAACATATGTTATCCTTTTGAAAAGACTTCATTGGATACCAAGAACGTTAACCCTTTGACCTTGACCTTGGAGTTCAGTGATAATTTCTATATAGATGACTTATGATAGGGAGTTCATATTAGGCACAAAATGCCATAAAAAAGACATCTCACCCAAAAAGACACCGAAAGCGAGGGACCACAATTCTTTGAATTTGCTTGTTTAATTAATTTTAGCATGCACGTGTAGTCTAGGGGGTAAAATTCATAGCATGCTCGAAAACATTTTGACACAAGTAATGCAGATGTCAGATATGAAAGCCCTTTGTCTTCAAAATTTATAAGGAAAAATAACATTTTAACTCTAGGGTCAAGGTCACAGTCCAAAGCTTTGATATACATGTATTTAGAAAAATATTATCATAGGTAATATACATGTTTGATAAGTAATTCCTATCTTTTCTCTTTCGAAAGCTGTGACCGAATTAAAGAAATGTTAAAATTTTTGAAAAGTATGCCATTCTTTAAGGTCAAGGTCACATGGTAAAAAATAATGGTATATTTGGAAAAGGTAATCATTGTGATATATGTAAAATATGAAAGCGCTTTCTCAATTTAGTCATAAGTTATGGCGAAGGTTAAAGTTTTTATGACAGACTGACAGACTAATGATATTGAATGTCCATTCGCTTTCGCGAAGGCGGGGGTCAAATCAGTATTTTGTTACTTTGTTCGCTCAAGGAATCGATCCTTAATGAGTGATTATTCGCAACTTCGAATTCCCTGCGTCACAAAATATTGTTGATCATGCCTTTAAGCTCTTTATAAGCAACGTCAGAGCTTGTTCAGTCACACTTTATATATCAAGTAAAAGCTATATTTGTTCAGTATCTGTCTCCATATATACCCTGTTTTACATCTAATGCCATTAGAGTACCTGTCAAGGCGTTAGGCTCAAAGTATTAGGGCACCTATTACGGTATTAGCCTCCATGGTTTAGACACCTGTTAGAGAGTTAGGCTCTATAGTAAGGGCACCCTTGTACCTTGGACATAACGCTCTAAGTATTAGGGCCACCACAGCATTGTTAGGTGACAAGACACCTGGAATACATTTATGGCGTCGGTTAGGTATCATAACTATGATACCAAGTAGGCTTTAAGATTAGGACTCTAATCAGACTCCGTGGTTGGGGTCTTTCAAACAAAAATTCTATTCCGCTTTTATTTATAACAAAAAATGTTAACATGTAAAAACTAAAACATTACAGCAATTTGATTTTCTGAAAAAGTGGTTATATTTAATTTTAGAAGAAAGACCCAACACGCCTGTGAAACATGGGCACTTACCACAGAGTAAGAAAGAGGATGGTGAGCACCGAGATAGGATGCTGCAGTCAGATACTAGACATCTGCTACACAGACCATATGACCAACGAAGAGGTCCGTAGGAAAGTTTTGGAAGCGATATTTATAGGACCCAACGATGACCTCCTCACTGTTTTCAAGAAGTGGAGAATACGCACTTCCCACTCAAAGAAGCCTTGCAAGGACAATCTTACGAGGGACAATTGAAGGAGAACGGATCCGACGAAGAGAGAAGAAGTGGGAAGATAACATACACGTACTGGAATGGACAGGATTGAGTCTGGTTGAACCTCAGGGAGCAGATGAATGAAAGTGTGGAAACGTCTTCATATGTGCACTTACGACATCCACAGAAGTCAAGAAATATAGGTCAAGTTAAGTAAATTAAAGTATTTTACTTAAAATTTAAAATTCTAACATTTCTTTTATCTGAATTGTCAAATGAATTATTTTTATATTAAAAAAATACATGTATTATATACATTGCAAAGTTATTCTTATATTTAATATACTTTCTATGGACATATTTACAAATACAAACTTAAGATAATATTACATAAATACGTCATTTCATCCCTTTAACTTTGTATTTTCGATTTCATGTAATATGATATGATCCTACTTATGAGAATTAACAGCTTTAAAAAGGTTGCTGTAAAAATAATTAACCTTTTTCTCTTTTATTGAATAACCAGACCAAGAAACGCTCAAGTGAACAAAAAACAAAACTGAATTATACTAGATAAATAAAAAAGATAAAATAGCTAAACTGCAAACAAGAATAGATCAAAACAAAGCAACCACAAATTAAAGATACGATAAGATACACACTGAAAGCACATGGCTATGATTGCTAATAAAACTGAAATGAAAATCCATTTACATACAATACCAGCTGAATTTCAAAGTTGTATTTGTTTCAAAGCCAACTTTTCCATGTGTTCTTGATTTGTTTCCTCTCACTTTTTTGATGGCGGTTTTTATGAGTTTTCAAAGACTTTCCCTGGTCAATATAGCTTACTTTTTAAACTCTCTTAGTTGCAGAAGAGTAGTATGGCATGGGGTTTCAAGCAAGACTACCAGGTTAAATTAGTTTTAAACCTTTTTCATTCCCCCATCAAAAAAAAAAACGAAAATCTCATGATATTAGTTTCGAGAGAGAGAGAGAGAATTGGCATCTATGTTACAAATATGCTTAAAAATACTCAAAAAGAAACAACAAAGAAAAAAATACACAGTACATGAACACAAAAATATAACATTTTGTTAGTAAAAATCCGCTGTTCAATGAAGGGCTTCAACAGAATTATTTAATATTAATTCCTCTGATTTTCAGTGGTTTAACTTTGTTCCTTGATCATCCTGTGACAGTGTGTTCTGATTCTTCTATATCTTTATGATTTTCCGTAAAGTTATTTCTCACCTTGGATCACTCAAACCCTCTGTTGTTTCCATATGTTGCTTGTCTGCTGTTCTCTTTTGTTGCCTCAATTTCGTTCTCTTTAAATGTCTGTTGTACTCTTTCATTGCCTGTCTGCTGTGCTTCTTTGTTGCCCCGATTTTGTACTTTTTTGCCAGCTTGTTGTTCTCTTTTGTTGCCAGAATGATGTACTCCTTGTTAGCCAGGCTGTTGAACTTTTTGTTGCCTCGATCTTGTACTGTTTTATTGCCTGCTTGTTGTACTCTTTTATTGCCCAACTGGTATTCCTTGTTTCCTTAATGTTGTACTCCTTTGCTACCGCCTTTAGGACTGAAAAGGTTAAACTACAACAGTGATTTTCTGAAGGACAGGTTTCGGTCGGCAAATTTGATATTTGTCTCCCATATATCGATCTCTTTTTCTGGATTCCTTCTTTTTCTTTAGTACAATAATATCTTCGATATCTTGATACAAAAGCAACAAATGTGACCATATGAAAAACACATAAGCAGAGAAATCTGTTGCAAATTTCGTGTCTAGCTATCCTACATTTGAAGTTTCAGATAAACTTCTGCCACCTGTCTTCATATTTGATCAGCTAATTTTTTCAAATGACATCATCAAAACGCTTCCGTCGATCAATCCACCCGAATCGTTTAGTTTCGCCCGGGACAAGGGCTGATGACAAGCCCCGCCCGGGCGTATTTTGTTCCTGATACTTATTACCAAGACAATTAAGTCCTCCTCTGAAACAGACGATAAAGATAGGTTATGTGGTAATACTATTGCCATACACCGAGGAATGGAATAATTCTCCTCATATTCTCGTTTTTATACAGAACACAGAACTGAATTTATATGCGGGCATCGAAGGAGCGGCTATACTCTTCTAAAAGCCCTATTTTGAGTTCTTTTTCAGTTATGTTACTTACGTAATTCATTGCAAAAAAACATTCACACTTCAATTATTGTGTAGGGGTAATCATGATTATTTTTTTAATGTCTTCTTGAGAGACACGGGGCTAGGAAATACACAATCTATGTGTGATTTTCATTATAATTCATTGTTCATATCATTTTACCAACAATACAGACAGGTGTTAAAGTTATACTTTAGAAAGAAAACACTTAATTTATAGAACAAAAGAAAGATATAATTTAATTTTTAAAAAAATAAAGCATCAAAACCTAGTGTATGCAATATATTGAGGCAACGAACAGTATTAAGCTCAAAAATCCATTAAATGATACAATTTCTGGAGCAGAGCAAACAAAAGCCTCTTAAACAATAAATATGGGATCTGGTGCCATGGAGTAGTGGGCATCCCCTGCTGACTGGTCAGAATTGCAGTCTTCTCCTCGTCATGATGAGGAGCACATGGCGGGTGTGACCGGTCAGCAGGGGTTGCTCACTCCTCCATGACACCTGATCCCACCTCTGATGTTTTGGAGGTCTGTGTTTGCTCTGCTCCGATATCGTATTGTTTTCTGGACTTTTGAGCTTGAATACTGTTCGTTATCTCCATATTTTTTCATTTCAAGCATAAGATTTCGAACAAATTCTGCTTCATATGAATAGAAAATTATGTTTGCTAATAACTGGACGCAATTGGTACCTATGGGAATACAATCAGAATGCATTTTTAACAATGTCATTTTGCAAATGATCAGTGGCAAGGTAAGTAAATTTAGGAGTTCCATTTCCATTGAAAAAGCAGCTGTCAATGATATAAAAAGCCGAGACTTTAATATCTTGTTGAGAATGGCATATTATATATGAAATATTTCATCAATAATTGTTGTTATATTCAGAGCTGTAATTTCTTTTTGATTTGTCAAAAAGAAATGTTCATGTTTTCTTTTTATACAATAAATATATATATTTTTCATAATGCTGAAAATCTTCAAAGTTATAAAAAGTTATTTTCAGCGCCCTGATGTTTCGTATTGCACGTACGAAACCTATTTTTCTTCTCTTACATCCCTCATTTTCATATAGAATTACAAAACGCTCTGCAAATGCTACTCCTATGGACTCTTTGAATCGTTTGAATCTAACTTATTTTAGATAAATGTTTTGCTTTTTAAAATGTGTTTTGGATATCATGAGCAATAAACTTATGATGTGGTTTGTGAATTCCTCACCCGGGAGGTTCGATTAAATGTTTGATACAAAAACAACAAAAGTGACAAGAAGCTTTATAAAGATGAAACATATGGAGATAACGAACAGTATTCCAGATCAAAAGTCCATAAAACAATACAAAATAGGCCTAGGAGCAGAGCAAACACGGACCTCCAAAACATCAGAGGTGGGACCAGGTGCCATGGAGGAGTGAGCATCCCCTGCCCAACAGTCACACTCGCCGTGTGCTCACTGTCATGATCGGGAAATAACGGAAAAATCCATCGTCAATTCAGTGTACAAATAATGGACTAAGAATTAGTATGAAAAACGTCAGTCAGCATTTGACTCTTTGATAAATTGTATTTGCTGACAAGGTCATTGTATTGACAATAGAACTTACGAAATGATGACTTTAAACGAGACTGTTGAAAATTCGTGCTTTGAATGATGTATTTTTTTGGTTTTAAAAACTTTTTTAGACTCGTTTGGCCAGTGACTGGTTGATATTTGTATACAACCCAAGATGTGCGAGAGTATAGAAGAAAACATATCTAAAACCTTTTTCTTAATTCATATTGTCTTGAACTAAGAGTTGAACGCTTTACCGACTACATGCCTATAATTATTTGCACAAATTAGCCTTAGCTTTGTTTAAAAAAAAATTAAGTAATTAAAAAATGAAGCTTTTTTTCACAAAGTTTAGACGTTTTGGAATCTTTGACGCCTTGAGAAGTTCGTCTTGTTGTCATTTCAACGATGGGACATGACTGTCTTAGGCTATATCACGGTATGTATTGTTCAGTGGAGTGTAATTTCAAAATCGGAGATTTTCAACATAATAGTGAATCTATATAAAGTTTAAAATGCAATGGTCGAGCGACGAGTGACGTGTTATTTAAAAGTTTATTTACTAGCTGAAACATTTAAAAGACACAGATAAAGGTCTTTTGTCAAGTTTCTTTCGTAAGGTCTAGTTTTAAGGGGCCTACATGTGTCCATTATGGTGAGTCTGTTTAAGTTTGTTTTATTCATCGTAAAACCAAGCCTTAATGAACTATATTCGAGATTAATCTTGGAAATACTTTCTTTTCTTTTTTAGGTAGACCAGTTATCTGCAGAAATAAAGAAAGGTAGGTTTCTTATTTCATATAACATCTCAAAAACACGGCCATTACTTTCGTTTAAAGTTGAAAAGATGTGCTTGGGTTATTTACAGCTGATCATACATTTTCAAACTCTTGTAAGGTTATGTTCTATACGTAAGCGTCAAATATTACGTTACATAGAATGGTCTTGAAGAACAAAGATGGACAACTCCCATTCCGTACTTTGTTCATTGACGTAAGGTTCAAGTTT